>NC_057804.1:356790281-357043222 GCF_018294505.1 Triticum aestivum
GGGGGTATTTGGCCAAGAGAATCGGCCACCGTCTTCTGACGGCGGGCCAGATCATCCCCACTCCAGAACGCCACGAGAGGGTGGTATTCCTCTCTCATTTTGTCCGCGGGCTAGGGTTTCCCCTCCACCCATTCTTTCACGGCATCATGTATTATTACGGGATTTATTTTCATGATCTATCCCCCAATTCCTTCCTCAACATCTCGACATTCATCGTCGTGTGCGAGGCCTTTCTCTGCATCCCACCACACTTCGGCTTATGGTTGAAGGTTTTTAATGTGAAGCCCAAGGTAGTGAGTGGCGAGCACGCCGAATGCGGAGGCACCATAGTGAGCAAGATGCCCAACGTTACCTGGCCAACATGTACTTTCAATGATTCCGTCAAGGAGTGGCAGCAGTAGTGGTTTTACATCACTGAGCCGCGCGGCAAGGAATGGGCCGCTGCTCTGGAATTTGGATCCGGAGCTCCCCTGCGACTTATTCCTGGCCCAAGAAGTGCCTGAGCTGGGCTTCATCCGACGAACTATTGGTGCTCCACACACGCGTCCAGGATATGGAAGACAAGAACACCAAGCTCGTCAATGTAGTCCAGGTGATGTTAGTTCACCGGATTCTACCTTGTCAACACCGGGCTTGCAATTTATGGGAGTTCGACCCCGCCAAGCACCAGACCCTGCTAGAGCTCTTCGGCTCCTCGCACGAGGATATCTGGAAGGTGCTTTTTAAGTCCGGCAAATCGTGGCCGAACTCCACCGAGGACCGCGGGTACCAACTGTCCCACCCTGCAAGTTGGGTAAGTAAATGTATGTTGACAATTTATATGTTTTATTCGCATATCCTGGAGAATGCTTAATGTGTTTCCCACAACTCTCCTAGGGCTGGGCGAAGAAGGCGGGGCAGATCTACTGTCCGGCCCCGCTGCCAGAAAAACCGGCCGGCCCACTTCTGACAAAGATGTTGCTCCCGGCGCCTTACAAGGCGCCGAAGAAGAAGGCCGAGAAGGAGGCCAAGAAGACCAGGGCGGCCTCCGTGGTCATGGCGCTTCGGACACAAAATCTGAAAACTCCAATGCCCGTTCTTCCTCTAAAGAGGAGGAGGAGGAAGAAGACGAATCCCCAGCGGGGGGAAGAAAGAAAAGGACGGCCTCCACGTCCTTGGAGGCTGAGTCGCCTAAGCGGGGAAAAACTCTTCTTTCAGAGGAGTCCACTGCTGCCGCCGATAGCAGCCCGGAGTGGGAAACCAGGGCCCAGCCCCTGGTGAACTCGTGAGTATAAAATCCAAACACGCTTATGCGTCCAGACTTGTCATGGCATAATATTTTAATCTGAGCCATGCTTTTTACAGTACGGTGAGGTCCCACGCCGAACAATCCTCATCGGAGGATTTGCTGGGTTCGGATGCTATGGAGAGCGGGACACCCCCGAAGGCCCCTTCCCCCAAACGTGTGAATGACATCGAGGTTTCGTCCCAGGAGGACCCAGGCCAAGGAGGGGGGAGAGAATCGTAAAGGCGGCACCAGAAGGTCAAACTTCCGGGGCCGGACACATTGGAAAGAAGGCTCCCATGGGCGTCGACGGCGGTGGCGATCTTGGATTCGGCCCCCAGCCGGACGCGATCCCGGAGACAAATACAGCTCCAGAATCCGGCAGGCGGCCTCCCTCGACTGGAGGGGGTGTGCCTGTTCCACCGGTACCCTTAGTCCAACCAGAGGTGTCGGATACTTTATCGGCGGTGCTGAGAAGCGCCTCCATCGTCGATGAACACCATGCCCTTATGGGCATAGTGATTGAGAAGATTCAGTCTACTGAGAGTGGACTGGATGAAGCCTGCATTAGCCTTATAAGAGCTTTGAGGTATGTTTTATAAGGTTTCGAAGAATGTCATAATATAGATAGTAGCCCCTCATACACTGTTCGGTGGGAGAAAGAACCAGACATAGGATCAAATTTATGTTCGCAGGAGACTCAATTGACGACATCTATCTCTCTTCTTTTATAAGCAGGCGTCTATAGCGACTGCCGCCTCTCGTACTGCAAAAGTATCCAGACTAAGGCGTAGTTTGGAGCAGGGCAAAGGAGAACTTGACCGATTAAAGAAGCAGTTGGAGGATAACCAAGGTATTCGGAAACCTTGTTCATTTAGCACAAATGAATAAGTGTGCATGATAAAAATATTTTTATGATGTGCTCTAGGGGTAACGACCGAAATTGAGGTTCTTAAGAATGTTGTAGCCGAAGCCGAGAAGAAGGCAGCCGCAGAGCAGGCTCTCCGTGAAAAGCACGTGACTAGAGTTATTGAAGCTGAGCGAGAGCTTCAGGGGGGCGTGAGAAAATGCAAGACCTTGGAGCAGAGTTTATCAGGGAAAGAATCCGAACTCTCCCATGCTCGTCAAGCTGCAAGTGATGCCCGGGGGAACCCAAGGTGCCCTGAAGGAAATCCAGGAGGCGAGGAAGATTGCGGCTAGTAAGGCTTTTTCTATATAAAGCAGGTATTCGAGAGGAGAAAATTAAGTTGATAATTTGAATTCTGATTTCTCCAGGGGTATTTGCGGAGCAGCCACGCAGCATATCTGATGCCGCCCAATTCTACCGAGCCAAAGAAAGGAATATTGTGGATAAGCTCTTCTGGATGAAGTATGTGGCACCGAATTATCCGGTGCCTTTTGCTGATCAATTGCAGCAGCTGATCGAACTGCATAAGGCGGCCGAGCTAGCCATGAAGGATTTGATTATCTGGTTATGGCCCGCCGAGCCAATTCCAAGCAGTTACTTCGGGCTCGTGAAGCGGCTTGTGAGTGCCTGCCCTTGACTTGAAGTCATCAAGCGGTCAGTCTGTATGGAGGGTGGGTGAATGGCTTGCGCCCGCGCAAAGGTGCACTGGGGGAAGATGGATGTGGAAAAGCTGATGACCGAGGGACCACCAGAGGGAAAGGAGGACCGCAAGCCCAAATTATATTATGATGGTGTCTTGAAAGGAGCCCGCCTTGCGGCGGAGCAATGCACCAAGGACATTATATTTCCATGAATACAGTTATGTTTGTCTTTTGTAATGTTAAACAAGGTCATTTCTATTATTTATTGCCTATTATGTGAAAGTATTTCCTCCTGTGTGGATGTTTTACATATTAGTCCTGAGACTTGACTAGTCGTCAGCTTCTGCCCCCATGTAGTAAGTACGGGGGTGTTCGGGATAAACCTGAGCACTGTTTATCCCAGTTTTGGGTCCTTGAAGGAGGTGTTCAGCACAACGAACGAGGCAATCGGACTATAGGGCTTTATCACTCTCACTTAGCCATAGGAGTTTGACAAAAGGAAGGTAGGCGCAGCCCCTGGTGTTCGGAAGATCGCACAAGGGGCTCTGTAAGCACCTGGTCGGAAGAAAAGCCGATCTATCGCACGCTGCATTGGTTATGCCATTGTGTGGAAGAAATGCTTAAAGATTTTGCAACCTCTCGAATAGCTGACCAGCTCTCGCTGCATCATGACAGTCAGTTTTCGGCTTTCTGTACCGAGGTGCTCGTCCGGAAGAACTGGGACACAATTGCAGTAGTTCTCCCTGTGCTACCTTAGCCAATATAGCGGAACGTAAGGTACCAAAACATGGGAGCCGGGCAAACCCAACTATTGACCCAAGACATGATTCAGAGCTGATGCATATAATGCTATAAGTTCGGGGTGCCGAACTACCGTGAAGGTGTTCGGACTTTATTGCCGTATTGTGGTTATAATGAAGCCCCTGGCATACTAAGGCATATCACGATGTGCCGCTGCCTTATGACAAAAGAGTTTCAATAAGAAATAATAGTAGATAAGCATCATATAAATCCACATGTTGTATTTGAATAATACGTCGATGTGTATGAGTACAGGTAATGTGATAAAAAGAAATATGACTACGGAACCTGCTGAGACCAGGCGGGAGCAAGTTGTATGTGTATCCGGAGTGTAGTCGGATGGTCATTGAGGGGAATATCTAGAGATTCTCTTACGCGTTCGAACTGTTTCCACGCCATCCGTTCTGGCCTACGCAAAATTGAACCTGCAAAGAAAATGCAACAAATGGTTTTGTGCCACAGAGCGATTGAGCCGCAGTATGTGGCCTATCTTAACTTTTGCCGGAGTGTTTTAATTGAGCTCCGGACGAGCCGGGCTATCCTGCCGTGCAGTAGTTCGGACTCCTTTGGCGGTGTCCGGGAGCTTGGCCATTGACTCGAGGTTCGATTGAAAGGTGCCATTCGTTGCTTCTACTGTTAAAGCGGCGGTAGACTCTTCAGCAGTGAGGGAAAGTTCGGCCCTGCCATTAACCATGATGACACCACGCGGATCGGGCATCTTGAGTTTACGGTAGGAATAATGTGGCACCGCGTTGAATCAAGCGAACACGGTTCATCCGAGCAGTGCCTGATAGTCACTGCGAAAGGGGACGATATTGAAGACTAATTCTTCGGTTCGGTAATTGTTTGGTGATCCGAGGACTACCTCCAGAGTGATGGAGCATGTACAATTGTCCCCCACACCTGGTATAACACCTTTAAAGGTGGTTTTAGTGGGCTTGATCGTTGAATGATCGATACCCATCTTGCACACTATGTCCTGATACAGCAGGCTTAGGCTACTGCCTCCGTCCATAAGGACTCGTGTGAGGTGGAATCTGTCAATTATTGGGTCAAGGACGAGTGCGGCTGGATTTCCCTGATTGGTATTGGCCGGATGATCCTTACTGTTGAAGGTGATCGGCCATATGTTGTATTATGGGGCGACTGGCTCCGTTAAGTCGACAACCCTAAGAGTGCACGTTCGTTCCAGCTTGGGAATGTGGGTGGCGTTTATCATGTTCACTGTTTTGATTTGCGGGGGAAATTTATTTTGCCCTCCTATATTCGGTGATCGGGGCTCCTCGTCGTCATCGTCGCTTTGAGACCCCTTCCCTTTGTTTTTGGCACCTGACCGACCGGCTTGTCTGAAGACCCAGCATTCTCTGTTGGTATGATTGGCTGGTGTTCCTGGGGTGCCATGAATTTGGCATGGACGGTCGAGTATGCGGTCCAAACTGGACGGGCCCGAATTGTTGTTTTTGAATGGCTTTTTCCGCTGACCGGACTTGGAGCCACTGAATCCGGCATTGACTGCCGTGTCTTCAGCGCTATCACCATTTTTGCGATGCTTGTGTTTGTTGCGTCGTGGTTTTTCGTTGCTATCTCTAGCTTTTGATGTGCCGTGATTGCTTGTTGTGTTGTTGCTACGAGCCAACCAGCTATCCTCCCCCGCACAAAAGCAGGTCATGAGTCTCGTGAGGGCTACCATGGAGTTTGGCTTTTCTTGGCCGAGATGTCAGGCAAGCCACTCATCACGGATGTTGTGCTTAAAGGCCGCTAGGTATTCGGCATCCGGACAGTCGACAATTTGGTTCTTTTTAGTTAGGAACCGAGTGCAAAATTTCCTGGCTGACTCTCCGGGTTGTTGGGTTATGTGACTTAGATCATCAGCATCCGATGGTCGCACATAAGTGCCCTAGAAGTTGTCCAGGAATGCGTCTGCCAGGTTTTCCCAACTCCCAATGGAGTTTGCCGGCAAGCTATTCAGCCAATGCCGAGCCAGTCCCTTGAGTTTTAGTGGGAGGTACTTGATGGCATGTAGATCATCTCCGCAGGCCATGTGAATGTGGAGGAAGAAATCTTCTATCCATACCGCGGGGTCTGTAGTACCATCATATGATTCAATGATCACGGGTTTAAACCCTTCTGGGAATTCATGATCCATTACTTCATCAGTGAAGCATTGGGGGTGTGTGGCGCCTCTGTGCTGGTCTACATTGTATTCAGCCCAGACGGATTTGTTGGTATATCCGGCGTGACGGTCATTGTCACGCGTTGGGGCGCGCCCCCGTGATCCGTAGATCGATCTTGACTGTCCTTATTTATTTTTCAATTTGTCTCGCAGGTCATGCGTGGAGCCCCGGGCCTTCGTGTTTTTGCTTGTTTGGCATCAGGGTGCGGGCTGGACTTTGGGCTGAAATGCCACTTTGTCTCGGCCACGAAGTGGCCGGTCAGCCGCATCATGCGCTGGTAGTGTGGGCTTTAATGCCTCCTCGTCGAGTTGATGTAGCAACCTGCCCTTTGGGTAACTTTTGGTAGGGCGCTCGAGTCCATATTCCTCGGCTGCCAGGACTTCAGTCCATCTATCGGTCAGCAGATCTTGATCAACTTGAAGTTGCTGTTGCTTCTTCTTCAAGCTTTTTGCAGTGGCTATAAGCTGGCACTTGAAGCGCTCCTGCTCAACGGGATCCTCGGGCACGATGAATTCTTCATCGCCGAGGCTTGCTTCGTCTTGGGAGAGTGGCATGTAATTGTCATCCTCTGATTCTCCATCTGTTGCCTGTTCCTTAGGGCTAGCTTGCCCATCCTCCCGCTCGGCCTGCTCGAAGCCTGGCTGGGCGGGATTGTTTTCGTCTTCGGCACCATCCGGATTGCTATCATCCCTTGTGCTGGTGTCGCTATTTTTGCTATGGCGGGGCTTAGAGCAGCGCCTATGACGCATGTGCTTAGATTGCTTCTCAGGGGGAATATCCTGCATTGCCTCATTGGCATCGCCTTCTTTGGGCGTGTCCACCATATATATATATATATATCATATGATGAGGTGGCTGTCCAGCGCACTATGGGCGGTGGTTCCTGTTCTTCTCCTGCATCGTCGTCCATACCATCGATGTCTTCGGAGTTGAAGTCAAGCACGTCGGTTAAGTCATTGACGGTGGCTATTAAGTGGGTGGTGGGTGGGTTACAAATTTCTTCGTCGTCCGCTTCCCAGTTCAGCCGTACATAGTTCGGCCAAGAGTCTCCTGACAAGGAGAGAGATCTCAATGAATTTAGCATGTCGCCCAAGGGCGAGTGCTGAAACATATCCACAGAGGTAAACTCCATGATCGGTGCCCAATGAGATTTGATAGGCACGGAAGTGCACGGTTCGGAGGCTATGGCCGGAGCTGAGTCTGAGGGTCCGATGACACAGATTTCTTTGTATGTGAAGTCTGTGTTCGGCTCAAGCGCTGATGAGTGTGCGGCTTCCATGACGGGGTCCATCCACCCGTCCTCGGATGGCACGATCTGCTCTGGATTGATGGCCGGGGCAGCCGCAGGCGCGATCTCTGGAACCCTGTCTGATGGCAGATCTAAGTCATGCTCATCGTGACTGTTCGGCGCGCCCGTCATGGGCTCAAATCCGTCGACGATCAAGTCTCCACGGATGTCAGTAGTATAGTTTAAGCTTCCAAACCTGACCTGATGGCCAGGGGCGTAACTATCGATCTGCTCCAGATGGCCAAGCGAGTTGGCCCGTAGTACAAAGCCGCCGAATACGAAGATCTGTTCAGGGAGAAAAACCTCACCCTGGACCGCATCATTAAAGATGATTGAAGGAGCCATCAAGCCTTATCGCGACGACAAGTGGAACTCTCAATGAAAGCACCAATGTCGGTGCCAAAACCGGTGGATCTCGGGTAGGGGGTCCCGAATTGTGCGTCTAAGGCTAATGGTAACAGGAGGTGGGGGACACGATGTTTACCCAGGTTCGGGCCCTATCGATGGAGGTAATACCCTACTTCATGCTTGATTGATCTTGATGATATGATTATTACAAGAGTTAATCTACCATGAGATTGTAGAGGCTAAACCCTAGAAGCTAGCCTATGATTATGATTGTTGTTGTCCCACGGACTAAACCCTCCGGTTTATATAGACACCGGAGGGGGCTAGGGTTACACAGAGGTGGTTACAGAGGAGGAGATCTACATATTCGAATTGCCAAGCATGCCTTCCACGCAAAGGAGAGTCCCACCCGGAGACGGGACGCATTCTTCAATCTCGTATCTTCATAGTCCAACAGTCTGGCCAAAGTACATAGTCCGGCTGTCCGAGGACCCCTTAATCCAGGACTCCCTTAGCTGCATCATCACGGTTGCCTGCAACGAGAAGGACACGGTGTGCTCCCTCGAGCATGCCTACCAGGCCGCGGCAGTCGAGAACTCAGATGGCGAGGGCACCACCCGTCTTCCTCAGGTCGTCCCCAAGAAGAAGAAGCAGCTCCTCCTCAGGATCCCTCAGGAGGCTAGGGCGCCCGATGACCGCGCTTCAAGCCCCATGCCCTCTGCTGGGGCGCCTTTCCCTCTCGCATAGGAAGGCGCGCCCGGCGCCCCCCTTAGGTTGGGCCCGAGGGCTCTCCTATGGTGAGCCTCTGACCTGGCCTGCTTCACGAGGGAAATTATCGAGCACCATGTGGAGGCATGCTTCAACGCGCGCTTCCGAGAGAAAGGCATAGGGTGCGAAGCACCAAGCGCTCAGGAGTTCATCGCCAGGGCAATCGAGGATTTTCAAGAGAAAACGCCAACCCACGTTGCTCAGTGCAGCTGCCACCCAGGACACGAGCGGCGAGCTGCGCGTCTGTGTCAACATCCCGGGCCTTAATAGGGCTGCTTCCCAGGAGCTCTTCTGGCCGTCCCGCGTTGGTAGTGGAGGCCACCCTCACAGTTCCGTCTGCATGCCGTTTGGCCTACCGGGTGTGGCTTTCTCATTCCAGTGCTGCATGCAGGGCGTCCAAGGACCTCATGAACCCAGGCGCTAGATAATCCTGACGGAGGAGCCTGCTGGTTCATGAGGAGCAACTTCTATGGCTCGCAACTCCAGCTACTTCAACACTTCTACCGCAACAGTGCCAGGTGACTTTTTAGTTGGTTCAGTTGTGGGTGCCCCTCGGGCTGCATTATCCTCAAGCTATACGGGTCCGCCCTACAACGTGTACTGTTTTGCGCATCTATGAGAACTGGCCTCGCCTTATCATGATTATCTACATTATCCCCGCTATACCATTGTTCGTGGAGTCGCCCTGCGCGGCCTACGTGTGTTGCTAACCCACCTCGAGCTCATCCCGCAACAGGGACTGTTGGCATGGTGCCTGTGCTTGAGCCCGTCCCCTATAGCGCTGATAAACCTGAGACACCAAGCTCTGGCTCACGGCCTGCCCCGCGCATGTCACCTCACCAGGTTCTTAGTGCCTTCAACTTTTCGCGGAAATATCACTGGCAGGTTATCGATCGTCGTTGTATTCTATGATTTCTTCCCGCAACTAACTCGCAGGGACCTCCGGAGCTAGGGGTGCGGGTAGCGATCCCTCTAAGGCATCTTCGTGAGGCCAGCCATCCCTTTTTCCATGCAATTCGTTTGCATGTCAAAGGGGTATCCCCTGAGCATCACGCCACTGGGGCCCCTACTGGCCCTCGAGCCCTCACCCCCTGGCCTTGACCATGGCACCATGACCTGGCATACCAGCGGCGGCTGAACATTGCTAGAGGGCCAGGACTCGAGGACGTAGAGCACCCAGATGAGCGAGGAAGAAGGGGTCGGCACGAGTCTTGCTTGGGAATGCCGGGGCAATCGGAATGCAGCCATGCATCGCATGGAGACCTCCCATGCAACGCAAGGATAACTACAGATCACCGAGATAAGTCCATGACATACGCAAAGTGTGCATGTCACGATCAGTGTTTTGTCCCTCACGATCTCGCTAGGGCAAGAATGTTTCCCTTCCAGTCTTTTGAGAGCCGCTTCACGTCAAAGGGACCTCCTGAGCATCGCGCCTTAGGGGCTCTTACCAGACCTTGGGCCGCTCACCTCCTGGCCTTGACCACGGCATCGCGACCTGTCATACTAGCGATAGCTGAAGCCTGCCTGGGGCTTGGGTCCTGCCGACATAGAGCACTAAGCTACCGTCAGAATATAAGGGGGGATCGTGCCGTAGTGAGGAACACAAGAGCAACACTAATTGGAGAACAATAGTGCTTAAGAAAAAGCATCACAGTTTTTAGATACCCCTGAGGGGTTCGTCATGACATCTTGCAGGGATAAAACAAAAGAAGAATTCCCAAGGAGGCCACAGCCTCGGCGGCATCACCGGCAACACCGGGCTGACACTGTTGCTATGGTGCGGGCGCGGCGGCTCGTAGCTGACATCGTTGCTTGAGTTGTGCTTGGAGGAGGCGCCGCTGCTGTCAGAAGAGGCACTACTGCTGTCGGAGGAGTCACTGACAAGGCCAAGGGCAAGTTCACTGCTTGTGGCCCTGTCGCTGCGGTCACCTCCCTCAGGGCAGTACCCCAGGCACCGACCATCCTTGTCGAAGACCTTGAAGAGAAGCGTCGACGCCCCATCGTACTCAAAGTGGATGGCGTCGACTCCCTCTGGGCGGCAGGCACGGGCGATCGCGCCCCACCCTCGGGTCATGAAGACGTCGCCTGAGTTGACGACCTTGACTTCTGCCTCCGAAGCCTGGCCACAGCATCCGTCATGCTGCAGCCACAGCTTGACTAGCCCACTCGGCGGTATCTCCCCTACCAAGGGCCTCGGGAGTCGAATTCATGTATGCGGAGGCATTGTCACCCACACCATGAACTCAAAGGCCGTGCCTTCAGCGTGGGTCTGTGGGTGAGGCAGCCCCATGGCCACCGCCTGCCCACCTCCACGGCCCCACTCCTCTCGGCGCCGGTCGTCGCTTCCGTGTGCACGGCCCTGCGCGCGGGCAAATAGGGGGATCGGGAAGTCCGGTGGAGCCTGTTCGTGCAAAGGCCTCATCATCGTGGTCTCCCCGGGGCCGCCCAAGGAGTGAGCAGGCCTCTTCTTTGGCAGGAGCAGCTCGGGTTCCACCTAAGGGGCTTTCCCCATCTCCGTGGGAGAGAACCTCCTGATCTGCGCCATGGATGCTCTGGCAAGATGGCGGAGCGAGAAGAAGAGAAGCAAGCAGCAAGAAGAGGAATATGGGATAGGGGATCCGCCCCCTTCCCAAATTTATAGCCAAAGGAAGGCCATCGCCGGCCTCCCACGATCTCGAGAAATGATGGTTTCTCTTCATGTAGCAGGCAGTTGTCAAGTCGGACAATTGCCGAGGCAGTGTGGGGAAGTGGGGGCGCCCACATCTTATAAAGCATGACATGTCGACTCAGTCCGTAGGCGATTGGGGCCCCTGGCGCTCCACACTTTCGATTTGGCTTGGCCTTAAAGCCAACTGCGAGCGCCCCTTGGGCCCGGGGGCTACTGTCGGTGTTACGGGAACCAGGGTACCTAGACTTGCCTACCTGCAGCCTACGGCGTGGCTCCATTGACGGCTGGTACGGCCCGTCTTCAGCATCAACAAGTCAAGACCCTAGCGAGGGGCCAAGCCTCGTGAGGCGGACGACACCAAGACCTCCTAAAGGTGCGGCCTCCCCAGGCGTTCTCCTGAGGAGCAGAGATATCTACGCAAGCACTCACGTCATGTGCTGAGGTGACGCTAGCCATGACGACCAAGGCCAGGCGCGCGCTAGCGGGCGCAAAGCAGTAGGTTTCCTCTTCGATGATAAGGGGGCAAGCGCAGGCGCAGAGTCCCAAGGAATCAAGCAAAGGTTACCGTTCGCGTGCAACAAGACCAAGACCGCCAGGATGGCAAGTTGGATGTCATCATCGAGCCCACCATTACGTCACGACCAGAAGCATTGTAGGCGAAGACCACCTTTCATCAAGATAACTTATACTACTTGTCCCCCTTTGAAATTGGCCACTGTGGGATCCCTTACCACATAAGTTTTGGGGAAGAGGACCGAGGCCATTATAAGTATAGCCTAGCCACCACCATAGCATGGATCGGACCCCCGGAGGCCGAACCCCTTGAGCTCATTCCACCCACAGAGCGAACCCCGCGAAGTTGTTCATCCTTGTAGTAGTTCATCCTCAGTGCCCCACGAGGCTAATCCACCACAAAGCAGGAGTAGGGTTTTACACCACAAGGTGGCCCGAACCTGGGTAAACTGTCGTGTCCATTTCCTTTCCTATTCATCGAGCTAGGCCGTGAGAGCAACGAGCTGGCTGGCTGGAGAGGTTGTAACAGCCCAAAAATTGGGTTATCAATTTTTGTGTTGTTATTCCTTCCTTGCAATCATTTTCAAAATCTTTCTCCTGAGTTTGTTGTATGACTCTAATTATCCTTGTCATTTTCAACCTTTCAAACCTTGCTCATGTGTTTTTTAGTGGGAAAAACCTCATTTGCATCATCTCCAACCCTCTCAGAACCCTAATTCCAAATTTTGGAATTTGGATATGTCCTTTGTGATTTCAAAGGAGCCATCATTTCCCTTGATTTGTTGACCTTCCAACTCTTCTCGGAGATCCTCCTACCCCAATAAACCTTGGATATGCAAAAGTATTGCTAAGTCTTGTGCAATATTTTCCATTTGGGATTTATTCCTTCTTTTTCCTTTATGAGGAATAAAATCCAAAGGCATAGCTAGCCATCTCCAAAGTTCATGACAATTTGTGGAGATGAAATTTGTGCCTACTTCGAGCTCTAGCAAAAGTATTGGCCATAATTAAATAAGGAAAATAGCCTTGTCCAATTTTAAGCCAATATTCCATTTCTGCCACTTTTCAAAGGAGCTACCATTTTTATAGCCAGGAAAATTACAAAATAATTTGTGGAACTTGTCCTTGCTATATCTTCACCCTTTCCATCCATAGTTCAAAAATTGGGCAAATGATCCAATGCAAGTTTCTACCCTGTCTCAAATTTTTACAAAGGAAGTGCTTGATTACTTAATCCTTTTAAGTTGAAATTTTGTAGGGTGGTTAATATTGATAAATCACTACTGCAAACCAAAATTCAGCTCAATCCCTTCATCCTATCTCCCTGTGCAATTTTCCAAATTTTTTGACCAGATTATCACTTTGTGAAGGAAGTACCTTCATTGAGTATCCAAATGAGTTGAAATTTTACCAGCTCATTAGAAATCTGAATCATTGGTCTTCACCAAATTTTAGTCAATTCCATGTAGCCAATTTTCCCCAGCATCCTCATCTTTGTTTCTTGTTAGTAGGGCAGCTTGCACAGGAAGTATCATCAAGGCTCATCTTTTTGGCCTGATATTTTGGCACACTGGTCACCTTAGAAGATGACAACTCTCACCCAAATCCCCTGCCTAATGGAGCTAAGCTCTGCCTTATCTCTCCATCAAATAGGTTGCTATTGTTTTGGACTTGAGCAACGTCCAGTAAAACCGTGAGCCCTGTGTGTTGTATCGTTGCACCAAGCAGCTAGTGGGGGAGTGATCTAGTCACCAGACATACCCGGGGCATCCAGAACGCGTGTCGACACCAAGTTTGCGTGGTGATCACGGGTGTAGCCGGCCAAATTGGTAGTCTAGCCACTGTAGTCACCGACAGCCCTACTCCGACCAGCCCTGGCTCGCCCCAGCATGTCCTACAACTCAGCATCAATGTCCTCTTCCCCCTGGACTCCTCTCCCCCTCAGCTTTCTTCCCCGACGAGTCGTCCCCGTCGCTGCATAGTGCACGCCCATGTGTGTCGTCGTCTTCCACCTCCATGTCCTCTTCCTCCCCATGTCCTGGAGCGCTACTCGTCTCCTTGACACTCTGCACCTCGTCCGCTTCCCCCTCGTCGCCTTCCCGTGCCTCCCCGTGAACTCTGCGGTGCCAGAGCATTGGCTGGACTTGCTCGGCGGAGCTCAGCATGGGTGCCCTCGCCTCGGCTATTTATAGCACCCGAGATCATGGCCGAACTCACTAGCAGCACCTCCTCCTCCCCCCATGCCTTCCCAAGCTCCCCACTCCCTCCCGAAGCCACTCCCGAACCCCCACAATCACCATGCCCGCCGCCTCGAGTCCTGCTCAATTCCGGTGATCCCGAGCGCTCCCTGCTGTTCCACTCCCACCTCTGCATCACCTGGAGCCTGTCAGACCTTCTCATGGCCTCGGCCCCTCCTCTCCACCACCATAGCACCATGATCCCTGGCGATTGAAGCCCCTTTCAGATGTGAGCTCGACGAGGTCCGCTTCAAAGCGTCTCGGCGGCCGAGACCACCACCCACCGGTGCGGCTCGCCTTCCCGAGCAGATTAGTAGGTCGCACGCCGCGGTTGGTAGCCGATAGCGTTGGCAATCACCGTCGAGGTGAACCTCTCTCTCAGCCAGGCACGCATCGAGCGGGAGGAAGGAGAAGGCCGACCAAGCGAGCCCCACCCTACGCGGGCCTCGCTGGTCATTGTCAGGGAGATGCCACATTAGCGTAAGTGGAGACGCATCTCCATAAGTGCATTTTCATTACTCTGGAAACGTATTCGCTTTAGTACGTTTTCTTTATTGAAGACATATTGTATGAAATATTTTCTGTGTTTGAAAACGTATTCTGATCTTTGCGCTTTCTGTTTTCAGCCCGGCCCGCCGAAGTGGTTATTTTGCGAACGTTCACTGTCTAGTGTCTTTTCTGCCTAAAAGTGAATGGCCACAACTTTTCAACCGTGACTCCGATTGAGGTAATTCCAATGATCCCGTTCTCTGCTCGTCGAGCTCTTTCTGATGCGACTATTTTCTTGATGTTTGCACATCTTGAAAAATCCCATTTTCCGCTACCCTAATCTAGCCCCTCTGAGAGAGAACCCTTCACCCACAATTTTTTCCACAAGGTGATCGCACATCTTCCCAGAGTATTCCTCGACCCCAGGCAAGCCAACCTCTAATCATGAGCCCGAACTTGCATGTTGACTTTGCTTGCACACTTATTTTAGTCGTGGTATATGTTGTACTGCTTTTCATGTCATGCTTTCCCTTCATGATATCTGTTGCCATGCTAGTTAGAATTTTGTTATTGATAATGTCATGTCACTGCTCTACTTTAGTTTCATGCCGTTGCTATAAGTGCTATGATGATGATGTTGCGCCGTTGATATGCTAGTACCTTGTATTGCCATGTTCCATATGCTAGAGTGGTTCACTCGAGTAGCTTTGTATTTTGTTAATGCATTTGTATGTTGCATGCTCCTTATTGAATTCATGTTAAATATCCTCACATGTTGATGATGATGGAGAAGATAATAACATGACTTAATAATAACAAACCTCCTCCGTCATCGATGGGATCGAGTCATAGTGCCACCAAATCGAGCTTCTCTAGTGCAGCCACAATTGCTTTCATGGGAGGGCCTTAATGCGATCTATTGGCATGCCTCTCACCGGTGCCTCCAAAGAGGGAAGGTTATGGGCGCACGCTACCCTGATCAGGTAGGCGGACATAAGCTTTGTGTGCCCGTGTTTGGTTTTGAGATCATGTCCCTATTTTTCACTGTTTATGTTTGGCCACAATGGTGGCGTTGGATGTCACGGGTTGACACCGGGGCCACCCAGGACTTAACCCAAGGGGGAGTTAGTCTGAGTGGCTGGGAGAGTGTCATGTGCAATAGGTCGGTTTCGTGAGAGTGGCTAGTCCACCCGAATGAGAGCACGAGGCCATGGGTTCCGTGGTGTGTGTATAGTGTGCTAACCTTTGTAGAGTGTGTGTTTAATCTATCGGTAGCCGCGCCCTCGATCATGGGCACAGTTCATAGTAGGTCACACTATCGGGTGTTGGACAAAATGGAGGATAAAGCTAAAATAACTAATGTGGTAACTAATGCGCGATAAAGAATGTGGTGACGTGGACTATGATATAGTCATGAGAAGTCACGGTGATGTTCTGATATGAGCACGAGATGAGATCTCGGTGAGTCATGAGTTGAGTTGTTTCAGATATGATCACTAGATGAGATCTCGATGAGTCATGAGTTTGCTCTGAGGAGCCGTGGCAGAGTAAGATATTGTTGCATAAAGTTAATATGTCTTCATGGGAGGTAGCTGGTAGTTTATTTTCAGCATAGTTCATGCATGAATCCATGTCTCGTAGATACATCTATGCCATGTCATGTGATGGTTGGAATGCTATGCTATGCCATGTTATGCCATTTCCATGTTAGAAGTTCTTGGGAAAAACAAACACCCATGGGGTCACAAGGATCCCTTAAAAGTTCGGCAGAGGATAAGCTGCACGAAGTGCAGGCCAAGCCGTTAGCACACAGGGGAGTTTACCCAGGTTCGGGCCGCAAAGAAGAGTACCTGCTTGTATGGATATATCTGTTCTTGAGCTTTTGAACTAGCTATGATGCGAGCACGGTCCAAAAGTCCGAATCCTCTCTCTGTATGCCTTGGGCCTCCTTTTATACGTAAAGGGGTTGGCACAGTGGCACACAAGAGGTGTCAAGCTACAGTGAACGAGCTTATCGCTCGTCACCATAGGACAAACGCATTTGATGTGTTGCCTACGTGTCCTCTAGCTTTATCGGGGACGGCAACTGAAGCCATCCCGCCCGTCGCCGCTCCTTCTTGCTTCGACACGCATCTAGGCTGATGAGGCATGCAGCACCATGTTAGCTAACTAACTGCTGTGTTGGCACAATGGTAGAGCCTCCACGAAGATCTGCATGCCGCCATGTAGGCGCCTGCTTAGTTGGCCCGCCAATCATTGCACTACAGTGGTGGAGAGGTGGCGAACCCTTGCTGGGTGCGGGTATGGCCGCGACCTAGTGATCGTCCCTGGAAAGGCTTGCCGGGGGCCTTGGAGTCGTCCCCTGCAAGTGTTTTGCTGGGGTTCTTCGTCTTTTGGTCTTCTTTGTCTTCTAGTCCCACGTGGACCTGTGGGTTGTCAATCTTTCTAAGGATCTGCATGCTACCAATCATGCGCTCTCAGATCTTGGTCTTAACTTTGTCGATGGTGTCAGAGCTCTCAGCTCCAGGGGTGATGGGCTTGTTGGTGTTGTTTAGGTCGCCCTGGCAAGGGTGTTGCCGGAGAAGGTCCAGCTCACCCTCCGCTCCTTGTTCTTTGAGTATCTGCCTTGGTAGTCTTTGGGTTTTGTCTCCCTCTGCCTCACCAAGCCTTGCCGTAGGTGTGGCTGCGACTGCCCGTGCACTTGTAAGGGGTACAGAACTACCCATACTTTTGTACACTGATAGGAGCCCCCGGGCCTGGGCCACACATAAGTGCAAGGCGTAGTTGGGCGAGGCCCAAGGCAGTGCGCGGGCGGGCATGGCAGAGATTGATTGCCATGATCTTTCTGTCAGTTGCGCTTCCCCACGATCCGCATTGGGCGCGTGACGTGGGGGTCGTGTGTGGGATGGCCTGAACATGCTTGCGTCATCCTGTAGTTGATAGTAAAGAGGCAGCCAGTGCTTCCCTTATTATTAAAAAAGAGGGATTCGCAGGGGCGCTACTTATTTACTAAGTGGACTTGGGTCGCAACCTGCATGGCGCCACACCCCATGATCACGGGGTGGAAAATGGTCGCCCCACCTGTTCTCATGCCTCTGACTCGCTCGCCACATGTCCCGCATGCTTTGGGAAGGGTAGACGATGGACGTGGGCATTAACGCCAAGGTGGGAAACCAGGCATCGCTGATTGTAGCACCGGGTTGGTTCTGATTCCCTGTACTTCAGGAGGCCGTATTGGTCGTGCGGGTCGGCCGCCCCTTGGGATGGGTGGCTAGGCTCCATCTTTGCTATTCTATAAAAAGGGAGAGGGACGGTGTTTCTCCACACTCGTCCATCCTCCATCTTCTTGACATCTTTCTTCCATTCGCCATGGTGAGAGGGCGTGCTGGCGCTTCGACGGTGGCGACGAGGGCTTCTTCTTGACAGTGCGCTCCTCCTCCCCATAGCTTTCGGCAGCGGAGCCCGCCGCGAGGGGGAGAGGAAGAGGACGAGGCCTAGGCCAACATGGTGCTCAGGGAAGAGGAGGACGGGGCGGCGCGCCGACTGCGCTTCTGCTAGCGGCCGCTCCTCCAATGGACACCCATGTCGGAGACCAGCCCCTCTAGTTCTTCATCCGCTTGTACAAGCGCATGAGCGGCCATCTTCATCTCCCTAACCCGTTCGCACGAGTGATGGAGCAGGATCCGCCGCCGGCCTTTAGGCTACACATGAGGGGCTGCGGGAGTGTCACCACGTGGGTCAATGTTGGCTTCTCGCGCTCTCATGTCATGTACCTCCGCCGCGGGTGGAAAACTTTTGTACTCGCCCACAGCTTGTCGAAGGGGCACGTTCGCCATTTTAAGTTAATGAAGAATGGCTTGCTCTCTGTCAAGGTCTTCGGGAGCTCAGGAATCCACTTAGGGTGCTGCATGGAGAGTTCCACTTACGACGAAACCTCCTCCTCGAATGACAGTGGCGTGGAGGACAGCACCAGCGACGATGACGGTAGCAGGTAGGAGGATGACAACTCCGACTCCAGCTGACCATCAGTTCCAGCACCATCATCTGCTCCGCGTCCTGCTGGCTCTGGCATTGATGGTCGACGGGCTTCCCCGCCAAGATCTCCATCGCCTTGTTCCCCATGCCCGTCACCTTTCTTCGCCTGCCGTGCCTGGGAGGAAAGGGGCAAGAACGGGGATTACAGGGCACTTATCATTTTCTCAATTTATAGGCACTTGCCGAATCTTAACTTTCTAGAACATGTAATCTTCCGAGCCCATGCTTATGTTCTCTAATATCTGTACTTGTATCAGCATATCAATGAAAAAGATAAGCTTTTGCCGGGAAGTCATGCACATAAACATTCGTGCAGAGGCGAAAACACCCCTTTAATAAAAATAAATGAGTCTCCCCGGCAAGCTACCTTGTCGGCACCCTCTGTGCCTGCCGGAGAATCACATAAGCTGGGTTACCGATGCAGGGTCCAGCCCCTGCCAATCTTTTTCATAAAGGTTACTATAACCACCCCGGCCGAAATAGCGTTCGAGTCGGGGATGGGAGCACCTAAGTCTAATCAGAGCGGTGAGGTTTTCTAATGCACAAGTCACAAGTTACGAACATGAATGGGCAATAGATCAATTTTCTCTGGTTGGGTCGTCAGGGACGATGTGCCGGGCAATCTTCTTAATTTCTTGCCGGAGCATTGTCACGGTGGCTTAAAGGAAGAGAGGACAGGGGCACAGAGCCTTGATAGTTCCCCAATACCTGTTAGAAACTAAAGTAGCACAATATCCTTGGCAAGCAAGGCATGCATACACATACACACACACACACACACACACACACACATATATATATATATATATACTAGTAAAAGTGCCCGTGCGTTGCAACGGGCGAACAACAAAAACTCACAAAAATTATAATGGCCACCATAAAACAATTCAAGTTAATCAGATTGTGCCAACTAATGTAAATCCTACAAATCAAATCAATACTTAAGAATAACTCATGCAAGAAAGAGGAACCTGAGCTTAGAAAAAAGTGGAACTTGCACACCATCCAGCCTTAATGGACGCTCCTTCTGGCGCTGCTAGTGGCCACCGCTGTGCCTCCTTGTCCTCGTGGGCAGACATGGGGAAGGAGCAGATCCTGAGATCAAGGTGGCCGTGGACAGGAGCAGTTGCTCAAGAAAAAAGAACCATCCAAAAACATTTAATATTAGTATAAAGGATGCTAAAATTTTCAGAAAGTTGGCAGAGGCTAGAGCTACCATCCCGACATTCTATTGCTACATATACTAATATCAATACTTCAGTATAGCAATATAACTTATGTAGCATCGCCCAAAAAATTAGTGCAGCAAAAGGGCATGGAGTAAGAAAACATGGTCCAAAATCATCTACTGGAAAAATAAATCAAAAGGACAATGTTTGTGTACCCACATGGGGATCAATGTTTTTTTTAATGTTCTATCAAGAGGTTGTGGCACATGACTCATGACATTTACAAGAGGAAAATTCAGATCATCTCTAGGTGCTTGTCAGATTTCGGGTTCCGGCAGACCCTCTAGATTCGAACACTGGGGTGCGCGCGGAGATTCTACTACCTGCGCCTCGCCGCCTCGCTAGGATCTAAGAAATCAAAGGAACAACACAAGAGACACATAGTTTATACTGGTTCAGGCCACCATTGCGGTGTAATACCCTACTCTAGTGTGTGGTGTGGTGGATTGCCTGTTGGGCTGATGATGAACAATACAAGGGAGAGCAGCCTCACGAGGGTCTGTTCTCGGCTGGTGCGATGAACCGCAAAGGGGAGTTCAGTCGCTCTTTCTACTGGCTTCCTGGTGAGGATCCCATTGCCTCTATCTTATGGTGGCTAGTCCTATTTATAGGCAAAGGCCCTGAGCCTCCTCCCAAATATTGAGCGGGAAGGGCGCCAACAACTGGCCATTTTGAAGGGGAACATCCAGTACACTTATCCTGACTAAAGTTGGTCCTCGCATGCCAAAGGCTGTGGTAGTGATGCCGGCTTGGGCTCCATGATGACCTCCATCCCGCCGTTCTGCTGGTCTTGGTCTTGTTGCACCGAAATTGATGCCATTGCTTCATGCTCTCGCCTGCGCTTGCTCCCTTTGCACCAAAGAGGAAACGGAGGACACTGCACGGCCTGGCGCCCACCTGGCGCCCTTGGTCTTCATGGCTTGCGTCATGGGCACCTCGTGAGGTACCCCGCCTTGATCTCTCCGCCTCCTCGCGAGCCAGCCTGACGAGGCCGTGCCTGAGGAAGCTTCCTGTCGTCCACCCCGCGAGGCTTGGTCCCTCGCGAGGGTCTTGAGCTCGTGCTGATGAAGATGGGCCATGCTGGGCCGCCCCTTGATCCACGCCGTAGGCCGGAGGCAGGCAAGTCTGGGGACCCCCGTTCCCAGAACGCTGACTTGGCTGAGCAGAGAGGCGAAGGGGAAAGTGCGAAGCACCGCGGGCCCTAACACCCTGTG
Organism: Triticum aestivum; assembly: GCF_018294505.1. Lineage (NCBI taxonomy): Eukaryota > Viridiplantae > Streptophyta > Magnoliopsida > Poales > Poaceae > Triticum > Triticum aestivum. Next base: position 356,810,861 of record NC_057804.1, read on the forward strand.
GCCTCGGGCGCCGCGTGGCGGTTGATTGTACATGGGTGGCCCTACTTCCCCACGCCTCCTCATTTTGCACCCAGCTAGGCGGACCTGTGGTTGCACACGGTCTTTCCTCTTTTCGCCGCTCGACCATCCCCTGCTCTTCCTTCCCTCGAGCACCAGTCTCTGCTCCCAATCCAATCTCGAATCCTCCCTCTTCCCGTCACCATGGCTCCAACGAAGAAGGGAAAAGGGAAGAAACTGGTGTCTCCGCCTCACTCGCCATCGCCGGCGGCCTCCGTCGTCGATCGGTCAATCATACTCAATCGAGAAGGCTTGGGCAAGGTCAGCTCTGCTCTGTCCACCATCTTCAACGAGTGCGGGAGGACGATAGCCTGGCCCGCGTCCCGCTTCTCCATCGACAGGGTGGTCGCAGAGGTCCGGTACTTTGCCAACGCCCTGTGGGCGGGATTGGTTCCCCCCTTCTCCGATTTCTTCAACGCCGTGCTTTCCCATTACCAGATCCATATGATGCATTTGGGTCCTGAATCCATTACTCTTCTTGCCGTCTTCGCCTTTGTCTGTGAGGCGATGACGGGCATCCCTCCTTCAGTTGCCTTGCTGCGCAACTTCTTCTGTCTGCGCCTCGTCGATCCCACCCAATGCTCAGGGTGCGTGAGCTTCATTGCCGCCCCAGAAACATCGGCTTCAGGGATTGATTTCAGCCTTCCTCCATCTGCGCCTGGGTTCCGTGAGCGGTGGCTGTACGTGGATCTAGGGGTGCCCAGCCCCCTGCTTTTGGAGCCAAAGTCGCCTGCTGTCCCCAATTCAGGCTGGGGCCAGGAGACGCTCACGAGCCCCCGGCTCATCTTCGTTGGGCATCACTTCACGTTCTTGAGGGCGCTTGGTGTGACGGCGCCCAAGGTGGTGAAGGAGTTCCTGCTATGCCGCATTGCTTCTCTCCAGCGCCACTCCCGCCGGATGTGGTCCTTCAGCGGGCATGAAGATCGCATGAGGCTCTAGGAGGAGGACCTGACGCCCAAAGCACTAAGGAAGGTGCCCTTGGTCTTGACTGGGGACCCTTCCCCCGGCAGCGTCCCGCATGGGGGGCTTTGCTGTACCTTTGCTCGAACAGGGGCGACTTCGTGAAGTAGATGCCCGGCTTCGACGAATGGGGGCTGCGCCCCACCGGCCTCAGGGGTCCTCGCGAGAACCCAGTGATGGTGACTGCCCTCCCAGTCGCCCACGGCGGTCCTTCCTCGAGTGGCGGAGCAGGGAGGCATGGGCCGCCGGAGGCTAAGGGGGCCCCCGCCGGAGTGACGACGCCAGGCGGCACTCCTGAGGGGGCAGCCCCTGAGACCCGTACTGCTGCGGCTGGAGGTGCTGAGCCGCTGCCCACGGCGCCTGTGGTTGAGGCCCCTGGGGCCCCAGCTATCCTTCTTGGTGAGTCGACCAACGGTGTGCATCAGGACGACGCCCCAGACGCTGGGCATCTTGACGCTTCTTCCTTGTTGCAGGCTGACCCCTGCGCTCAACTCCTGGGTCGCTTCCGCATGGACTTCGAGGCTCTCCGGAGGAAAAGGGAGGCCTTGGGTGACGATTACCCTTACCGCCTGCTGAAGCGCCAGAAGTATTTCGCCATTGATGAGTAAGCCTTCCCCTTTCCCAGCTCCTGATCCTCCTGTTGCTTTGGCTGATCCTTGCTCTGCAGGGCCCTTCCTGCCGAGCTTGCGGATATGGCTGAGGAGCCATCCCCCCAGGCTCCGCCCTCTCCACCGCCTTCAAGCGCTCCGAGTTCCAGCAGACCCCTCTTGGTGAGGCCGGCCGGGGAGGTGAGCCATCCTGTGGTGCATCGCGGCCCTGTGCGCCTCGCAACCCTCCTTCGTGAGCCTCCTCGGGGCATAGCCAGCCTGCCTTGGGCCTCGAGTCTGATCATGGATGGCGATTGGCTGAGGTCGGCCCTGCGCTCTTCGCTTGGGGAGGGGCCGGCTCCTGGCCGGGCTTCTGGCGAGGCATGCCCGGCCATCATGAGGGCGCCAGGCCCCAGCCCCCTACCCAGAGGGGCAGTGCTGATTCGTGGCCCCCGACGCTTACTTGGGGCGGATGATGATGCTGAAGACGTGCTCGAGCGCGCCCGGAGGCATCGAGTTCTTCGCCAAGGGTTTCTCTGGAGGGCGGCTGACGCGGTGAGCCAGCTTGGTGAAGAGCTTGATGATGAAGACGCGTGCCTTGAGGCTGAGGGCCTGCGCCTGGCTGAAGAGAGGCGCAAGCTAGAGGCGGCCGTTGCCCTTGCGCGCCACCAGCGTGACCTCGACAATGAGAAGGCCGAGGCATTGCTGGCGGCCTCTCGGGAGGCCCATTCCCGGGCCGTCAAGGAGGCCCGAGAGGCTGACCGATGACGTGAGGCGTCGGAGGAGTGGGCGCGGGAACTCTTGGCCCGGTGCCACTCCCTGGAGCAGCAAGTGGAGCTACTGGAGACGGCCCTTGCATCGATGAAGGTAGCTTCGGTCGACCAGGCAGAGCTCCTGAGGTGTGACGAGGCACTGACGCTAGAAGCTGCTGAGCACGCACGTGATCTTGAACACCTGGAGACAAGAGAGCGCTTGGTGAGGCAGGCGGAGGATGACGTCGCTGCGCGCGAGGCCCGAGCCATAGCGGAGGTTGATCGCGGGGTGGCGACGGCCCGCTTGAACCTTGAGCGTGAGTTTGAGGAGAGGCTGGGGTTGATCTGGGTCAAGGCTGAAGGCAGGACCGCCGCCCTGAGGGCCAAGCTGGAGGAAGTGACGCGGCGGGCCGACGCTTCCTGGGACGCCCTTGACGTAGCGCAGGAGGAGCTGACTACCTCCCGTGCCGAGGCACTTCTTTTCCGCCAGCGGGTGGATGAGGCTGAGGCCGTTGCGCGGCAGAACGAGGACGAGATACGCCAGCGGCGGATTCTGGAGCACGAGCACGGCCCCATACTCGCCAGGCTTCGGGAGAGAGCCAACACGACCTTGGGTAACATCTGCGAGGCGGCTGTTGTCCAGCCTCACGCAGTCAACTTTGCTGGCAATCTTCAGTTCTTCACCAATGTGCTGACGCAGCTGGAGGCGCGCTCGGTCGGAGCCAACAGGCTGGTGGAGGAGAGGAGCCGCGCCCTGCTCGGGCGCGCCTTCTCTCATGTCTTCAGCCACCTTCAGAACATGTTCCCCAACTTCGATTTTGACGCCGCCATCGCTCCAGTACCCTAGGCCGTCCGGGGCGACCTGGCATGCTGGGTGGAAGACAACGTGGATGCCCTTGTTAGGGCCTTCGCTGCTGATAACGACAATGCGGTTGTGGCTGCTAATGAAGGTGACGTGGTGAACGGCCCTGGTGCCACTGCCGGCGATGCAAACGGCGATGGCGAGGCCAGCGACTCCAGCAATGATTCAGGAGGCGCCCTTGAGGATGCATTGGGGGATTTATCCGACTGACCGCGTGTTGTCCCTGCTTCCTTACCCTGCGCAGACAGAGTTCGGGCCTTGCCCTGAAGGTTGTAAGAGCATTTTGGGAGGGGGAGCCCCTCATGTAAAAACTCGTATTCAGTGTATCAGTAGAGGCAATATCACTCGTACGCCTGCGCCAAGCGGCTGATTTTGTGACGAGTTGGTTGGCTTGTTTACCTTCGACCCGCGTGGGCCTCGAGTCAGCCTGCGGAGGGCTGTGGTGCCTTGTGCGTCTTCTGAACGAGCCCATAAAACCTTCAATGAAAACCTCCGGAGAGGGCGCGGCGACGGTAGTCTGGGCTGCACGCAAGCTAGGCCTGGCCCGACTCACGAGGGGCTCGCAAGGGGAGGCAGCTGAGGCGAAGCGGTAACCAGAATGCGAGAGATTTCTCGAACGAGACTAAACACCCCTTCCCCGAACACACACAAATCCTTGAGCTCAAATTCAACTTAAATTCAACGGGGGAAAACGGCAACCAAGGGGGGAAAAGCAACGAAAGCAGAAAAAAGGCCGCGTCCGGCACCTAGTCTAGTCTTGGACATCTTCTCTCCAGCGCGGAGCTAAGTGCTGCCACTGGGCGTGGGAGGGAGCCCCAGGGCCTGAGGCCGGCACCCCTAAGACTGCGGGGCGTGTACAACCCCACTCATTATTACGTGAGAATGTCATGGGGCGATGAGCTTCACAGGCACTGGGCCTTCTTCACAGGTACCGGCCTTGCTTCATATCGCCAGACGAGGGCCCCACCTTGCGCCGCACTCTAGTGCCACCGATGATGACCGGAAACCAGGACGCCGCCGATGGGGTAGAGCGGTCGCGAGCGGTTCCCCCAACGACCACAGGTCCTCTACTAGGGACAGGCCCTGGGGCACCTCCCCAGGAGAGGGTCTACCTCCTAAGGACGCTTTGCTCCGAACACCGCGGTGGTGATGTTGGATCTTGGCCCCTCTCCTGCAGCCCCCGGCGCCCCTCCTCCTGAGGGGTAGGAAGCTGCGGGAGTGGGGCAGCCGCCCGTTGTCGTGAACTGCACCTCCTGTGATCCATGGTTGGCATATGCTTGCTCCTGAGGAATTAGTGGTACCTGATACTCGTTGTTTCCAGCGTAGCCGATGGGGCCTCCCCGGGGCTCCTGGAAGAGTTCAGCTTCTCGCGTCTCATCCCCCCATCTTGGGCCGAGGAGCGATCCTTGTTTGTTCTCATGTGTGCCCCCTTGGTCCATCATGTGGGGCACGTACTCTTCTGGGGTCGCCACCCTGAAGCCCGCGCCGTAGCGCTTTGCGTGCCATGCAGTTCTGCTTGATGTGCCCGCCTGGGGGTGATAGCGCAGCGGACCACCGGGGCCGCGGGTTGTGGCGAGTCCTTCTTTGATGGCCGGGGGTAGAGGCAGCGCCGCTGCTGGCCCGGGGCTGACGGCCCGGCCGGCATTGGGGTGGCCTTGGAGTCCGCTTGGGGCCACACGGGAGTGCATGGAGCCCCCGTGCGGGACACCCTTGACCTGAGGTGGGAGTTGGTGCAGAAGGGGGGAGCCCCCGAGGCGGCGAAGCCCAGCAGCTCTGCCACCCGCTCTAGCAGCACGTCGTCACCGCCTTCCAGCAGCCTGCACTGCAGTAGCTCTCGGGCCACAGTGAGCGTGGCCCTCGAGTTCGCCTGCTCCCGTCGGGTGTACGGCGCCGTGGCCGCGGCGTGGTGGGAGGCCCTCGCTGCCGACCGCTCCTGCCGCGTCGTGAGAGCTGTCGCTACTTGTCCACGCAGCCCGCGACGCCCTGCGGACCGCGAGCTGCCCGAGGCGTGGGGTTGCCCGGAGCGAGCGGTTCTGCATGGGCGGGCCAGGCCGCCCAGGGATCGGAGTTGCCTGCCTGGTAGCCTGACATGATGATGACGATGCGGCGGGACGCGAAGCGGCAGAAGGTGGATTCCGGCGCACCCCTACCTGGCGCGCCAAATGTCGGATTTCGGGTTCCGGCAGACCCTCTAGATTCGAACACTGGGGTGCGCGCGGAGATCTAGCCTTCTACTGCCTGCGCCTCGCCTCCTCGCTATGATCTAAGCAATCAAAGGAACAACACAAGAGACACAGAGTTTATACTGGTTTAGGCCACCATTGCGGTGAATACCCTACTCCAGTGTGTGGTGTGGTGGATTGCCTCTTGGGCTGATGATGAACAATACAAGGGAGAACAGCCTCACGAGGGTCTATTCTTGGCTGGTGCGATGAACCGCAAAGGGGAGTTCGGTCGCTCTTTCTACTGGCATCCTGGTGAGGATCCCATTGCCTCTATCTTGTGGTGGCTAGTCCTATTTATAGGCAAAGGCTGGGGGCCTCCTCCCAAATATTGAGCGGGAAGGGCGCCAACAACTGGCCATTTTGAAGGGGAACATCCAGTACACTTATCCTGACTAAAGTTGGTCCTCGCCTGCCAAAGGCTCTGGTAGTGACGCCGGCTTGGGCTCCACGATGACCTCCATCCTACCGTTCTGCCGGTCTTGGTCTTGTTGCACCGAAATGGATGCCTTTGCTTGATGATCTCGCCTGCGCTTGCTCCCTTTGCACCAAAGAGGAAAGGGAGGACACTGCGCGGCCTGGCGCCCGCCTGGCGCCCTTAGTCGTCATGGCTTGCATCATGGGCACCTCGTGAGGTACCCCGCCTTGATCTCTCCGCCTCCTTGCGAGCCAGCCTGACGAAGCCGTGCCTGAGGAAGCTTCCTGTCGTCCGCCCCACGAGGCTTGGTCCCTCGCGAGGGTCTTGAGCTCGTGCTGATGAAGATGGGCCATGCTGGGCCGCCCCTTGAGCCACGCCGCAGGCCGAAGGCAGGCAAGTCTCGGGACCCCCGTTCCCAGAACGGCGACAGTGCTAGCACTTTGCAGAAGCCTGCAAATCCTGTTTGGCTCCTCCAATTAGTTCATGGTGTGCTGCCGCCTGCGGAAATAAGTCAAATCCAGCACATCCTTCAATGCCCGGTAGTGCGCCTAGCTATACAAATTTCACATATTACATGCCAGCTTCTATACCACATTCGATGAATCAGAGAGGCGTAGTACCTTTCTAATATTTGCATACCACAATTTGGATAAGGTAAAATTTCATTTTGATAGCATTTGTGATGCTGGGTCAAGTGTGTATCAACCTCATCATGGATTCCACCACAAGCATTGAGAATAGAGAAAATTTGTCTTCCAACAACTTGGCTGACCTTGGTTGCTCCAAACTCCACAGCCAGGCCTGCAATTTTTATTTGGCGGTGAGGGGTAATATGATAGCTCACCATTGTCAAGAATCTAGACTATATTGTTAATAAGGACTGAGGTGATTCGATGCAAGTCACCACAAGCTTATTTCCTGATCTTTCGATTTGAAAGAACTCCGAAGAATTTCAGGTAACATCGACCTGAGAATGGAAACAAAGCTTGGAAATGTCGCTGCTAATCGATGGCAGAATTAGTTTGAGAAATATATATAAAGAACAGAGGTTCTGGAAATATTTTATAAACTGCCAGCGTCTAGGATTTTGATCTAAAAAATTGAACACATAAGGTTTCTAGTATTTTTTCCTATTATTAAGGACTTGAGCCTCCTAACTCCTGTCATGAAGTGGCTTGCTTGGACCTGATGCAGGAACTTAACACATTTGATGTGCTTAACATTAAAGGACTGATGTGCTTGATGGTGATTTGAACTACATGTCTTTATGTTATCCATCATCATAACCACATATGAAAATTATTAAATTAGTAAAATCACCCCTTTGATGTGAAAAGCATCTAAACAGAAGATTGGCAATAGTACTGCACATAGCTAAATTATTTGGACTGGGTTGACCACTGAAGGCCATGCTACATCGTTGATTCCATCATGTAGGCCTAAATTCGTGTTGTTGGTGTGGTTGGGCATTTCATCAAACACCCGGAAGGACATAGTTTAATCAGTACAGAATTTGGCCACCAACGAATTTAGAGATAAGCACTCAAAGAAGCATGGAGAACGGCACCATAACGCCCCTGCCTTTGCCGCCACCGCCCTCCTACACAAGTTATTTTCATCCTTATACTTATAAACCAGAGTCTGCAATCTTATGTAGTGAAAGAAAAATCAAAAGAGGAGAAAAACATGAACTACTAGGAAAAGGGCTATAGATGATATGGCCACTAATGGACATGTGGTGCGCCATTAGTATATACTAATGGCGCACCATCTGTTGGTGCGCCATTAGTGTCCAAATACTAATGGCGCACCACATCCACAGTGCACCATTAGTAACAATTTTTTTCATTTTTTTTCAAAACTAGTAATGGCGCACTAGTGGATAGTGCGCCATTACTAGTTAAACTAGTAATGGCGCACCACATCCACGGTGCGCCACTAGTAAATTTTTTTCAATTATTTTTATTGTTTTTTAATTTTTTATATTTTTTTAAACTAGTAATGGTGCACCAATGGATAGTGTGCCATTACTAGTTAAACTAGTAATGGCGCACCACATCCACGGTGCGCCAATAATAATTTTTTTTCAATTTTTTTTTCAAAACTAGTAATGGTGCACCGTGTGTATGGTGCGCCACTACTAGTTGAACTAGTAATGGCGCACCACTCCCATGGTGCGCCATTACTAACTTGGCCCAAAAATTCCACCGAATGCACCCCCCCATGGACACCCTTTTCAGTTTAAAAAAATAAAAGAAAATGATGGACGTGTCAAAAAAATAAAAGAAAATAAGTTTCCCATGTGATATGTGGTCTACTTATTGGGAAAGTTTACAAATATGAATTTCGACTTTATTTACAAAATCTCTCTGGAATTTGTAAAATGGGCATAACTTTTGCATACGACCTTGGATTAAAAAGTTTTTTATATGAAAAATCATCTACTCGAAAAGTTACATCCAAATTTTACCGGGGGAACCCCGTTAAACATTTTTAAAATCCCCAAAAACCTAACAGAAAAAAGTTACGGGGCTTTTAAGATCTAGAGGGGAAAAATGGGAAAAACTTCAAACTTACTAGTGGCGCACCGTTTGCTAGGTGTGCCACTAGTAACAGAAAAAAATTGGTTTTGAAAAAAAAATTGAATATTTTTTCAAAGTATGATACGTAATATGACCGGGAAGTTTGAAATATTTTTTCAAAATTTCATCATACTCATGAACATGAACAAAGTCCTAGACATCAAGAAGGTTTAATATGATTGATATGATAGATATATCAACAAGAGCATGTGAAGTGAGCTGGTGCTGGGGTTGGATAGAACTGCAAAGTTAAGCGTGCTCGGGCTGGAGTAGTGTGAGGATGGTGACCTTCCGGAAAGTTTGACCACAGAGTGCGATTTGACTTGAGATTAAGCATATTGACCCGAGATTAAGCCATAGTAACCTGAGATTAAGAAAAAAACGAAAAAAAATTTGAAAAAAAATTTAAGAAAAATTTCTGAAAAAAAGTTTGAAAAAAAATTGTTACTAATGGCACACTTCTATGTGGTGCGCCATTAGTATACCAGATACTAATGGCGCACCACAGGTGCGCTATTAGTAAAAAATCTAATGGCGTGGTGCTAGTGGCGCACCTGTAGTGCGCCATTAGTAGCGAAAACAGGTGTGCCACTAGCAGCCCTTTTTTCAGTAGTGATATTACCAGAGCTCTTTGATCCTTGATGAAAAATTCTTATTGTCTCTGATAAACTTGTGTTCTCCAATTTTAGTACAATACTATGAACTATCTCATCATGCTGTTCTGATAAACAATACAATTTTTTTCGCTTTTGAACATGCTTGGAGTTGAAAACTGCTTGTTGCTATTTATGAAGAATGGAAATTGGTTATGTACTGATAAAGTTGTAGCACATAATACCTCCACCGCAAGGATTTTTGTCTGCAAGACATCCGCGGAATGTAATCTGACATTGTATCCCCTGAATCTGAAGGATTGTTACTATATTAGTAATCTGCAAGAGCACAAATCGCCACATTCATCAGTTGGATGGTAATCCAAAAAAAATCATGTTATCACAAGAGAACACAAGGTACAGAATAGAGTAGAGCACCCATTTATTAAAAGAAAACCATGCCAAACTTTAATAACCTGTATAGATGTAGCCACGGCTAGACATGAAGTGGAGCAGGAGGAGCGCAAGATGGAGAGAGAGAGGAGGCCCGCAGCCACAGTGGGGAACTAGAAGTGATGGAGAAGCCAGCACCCTCGGCCTCGCCTAGACACCTCGATGCCGGCGACCCCCGCCGGAACCAGATACCCAGCGCCACCCTTCCTTCCTCCTATCCCTCTCCTTCCTCTTGTTCTGTCCTTCCTCCATACCGTGCTCTCTCTTTCTCTCTGTTCGAACAGGAGGTACCGAGGCACCATGCTCATCCACCGCCGGAGCATCCATGCCGCGCCCAGCTATGCCGAGTCGAACCTCGTTAACCCTAGCAATTGGGAGGTCCTCCTGATAGAGATGATTCTCCTCCCAATCCCATCACCTCACGCCGTCACCCACGCAGCACGTGCAGCGCTGCCTAGCCTCCCATCCACGCCCCTCGCCGCCGGTGAGGATCTCATCCGCCGCCAGCAGCTCCGCCTGCGACCCTCTCTCTCTTCCTCTTCTTCGTGCAGTGCTTGACCCCTCCGCGCAAGTCAGCCCCATGCAAAAAGTATCGCGGGTTGAATACTCCCAAGTCTAGGATCCTTTTTGCAAGAAGGAAGCGTTTTCCTAGCCAGTTAACGTCGGATTGCGGATTCAATTATCATACAGTCAGGGACCTTTTCATAAAAAAGCCGCGACCGTGAACCCGACAGACTCAATCCATGCTTTATTATTAGGGATATATATATATATATGGAAACTAGCAGGAAACTATACATACTAAAGCACAGGATCTGCGCCTGGCTCTGTACATAGGGTTACATGCCTTGCCGGCAAGGCTAGTACAAAAGGGGGTTGTTGGAGCTCCCAAAAACCGCGCCCAATTGGTAAAAGTTGTGAAGATGTTCGATATTCGAGGAGTTGCTCACTAGAATGCCATCTTCGGTCTCCAGGCAAACTGTGATGGGCCTGGTGACTCGTATTACCCGATAGGGTCCTTCCCACTTTGGCGTCAACTTGTTTGAATTCTTGGTGGACTAAACACGCTAAAGAACAAGGTCGCCTTCCTCAAGACTTCGGGGGTGAACCTTTTGGCTATGATAGTGGTGCAAGGCTTGCTGATAGCGAGCGGCTCGCACAGCACCTCGAAGACGATCTTCCTCAAGGAGCATTGCATCATCTTGGCGCAACTGCTCTTTCTCAAGCTCATCATAATCAAGAACTCGAGATGACCCATATATGAGTTCTGTGGGCAGAACTTCTTCTGCCCCATATACCAGGGCAAAGGGTGTCTGGCCAGTGGCTCAATATGGTGTCATTCTGATTGACCAAAGAACTATTGGCAATTCATCAATCTAGCGCCTTCCACACTTGCGCAGCCTGTCGAAAGTTCTCATTTTGAGGCCTCGCACCATTTCAGCATTTGCCCTTTCCGCCTAGACATTTCTTCTTGGATGAGCAACAAAAGCAAAACAAACTTTGCTGCCAAGATCTTGGATATACTGCATGAAGGTGCGACTCGTGAACTGTGTGCCTTGTCGGTTATGACTCTGTTTGGCACACCAAAATGGCAAACGAGTCCCTTGAATAACTTGACGGCCGACTGCGATGTCACCTTTCTCACTTGCTCTACTTCCGGCCACTTTGTGAACCTGTCGATCGCAACATACAAGTACTCAAAGCCCCCGACGACACGGGGAAAGGGGCCTAGTATATTGAGCCCCCAGACGGAAAATGGCCAGGAGAGAGGGATTGTATGAAGGGCTTGGGCTGGTTGGTGAAGCTTCTTTGAATGAAACTGGCACGCTTCACATTTGCTTACTAGTGCCATCGCATCCTGGAGGGCAGTGGGCCTGAAGAAACCTTGCCGGAATGCCTTGCCGGCAAGGGCTCTTGACCCTATGTGGGAGCCACATATGCCTCCGTGTATCTCTGTCAATAGCTCCAGTCCGTCCTCCCGAGGAATACACTTCAATTTCACGCCAGCCTCCTTCTGTAAAGGACATCATCCACGAACTAGTACGTGCTAGACCGACGGGCTACTTTCTCTGCTTCTTCCTACTCCTCAGGGAGCTCCCCAGTTTGGAGGAAACAAACTGTATGTTGTGCCCTTGCAGTAGCCCGAGGCTCGACGGTAAGGACTAAAGGCATGTCTTCTGCCGCGGGGGAAGCTGTCTCGACGTCAAGAGCTCGGTACTCTATCGGAGGCTGCTGCTCCCCGGCAAGCTTGGGGTAACCGGCAACTTCCTTGCCGGCGGCTTCTGGGAGCTCTGCGGGAAAGTGTTTGGCGGGGACCGCCATCCTTCGCTTGTTCTTCTCTGCTAATGGTTCGACAGATGGCTGAGTTAATTGAAGCACAAATGTACCTGGTTCCACAGGTAGCTTGAGGGCAGCGTGCTTTGACAAGTCATCGGCAATGCTATTCTCTGCTCGAGGAACATGCTCTACTTGTAGACCATCAAAGCGCTCTTCCAATTTCCTTACTTCATCCACGTAAGCCTCCATCAGCAGGCTCTGATAATCCTTGTTGACTTGCATGACGACAAGTTGCGAATCTCCTCTGACAATAATCTTCCTAATTCTGAGGTCCGCCGCGATCCTGAGACCGGCAAGCAGCCCCTCGTATTCTGCGGTGTTGTTTGTCGACCTCTCCTAAGGAAAGTGCATCTGGACCATGTACTTGAGGCGCTCTCCGGTGGGCGCAACGGCGAGCACGCTGGCACCAGCACCTTGTAACGAGAAGGCCCCATCAAAGTACATAATCCAATGAGTACATTCCTCTTTGCCAGGAAGGGTGGTCTCTTTAACTTCTTCGTCGGGCGTGGACGCCCATTCTTCTATGAACTCTGCCAAATCCTAGCTCTGGATCGTCGAAGTACTTTCAAATTTGAGCCCAAAGCTGTACAGCTCCAACGCCCAGTCCACAATCCTCCCAGTTGCATCTGGGTTTTGCAAGATTCATTGCAACGGGAGGCGAGTGAAGATGGTGATCTAGTGTGCTTGAAAATAGTGCCGCAGATTTCTCGAGGCCATAAGAAGGACGAAAAGCAACTTCTGCATGCCAGAGTACCTTGACCTAGCCCCCTGTAAGAGGGAGCTGACAAAATAGACTGGGTGCTGCACCACCTTCTCTTCTTCTTTACTTCACTCATTTGCGTAGATTCTATCTTGTCAGGACCAGGCTCTGATGGGGATTCTGTCTTGCCGGCATCGGGCTCTGCCGGCCTTGGTTCCTCATCCGATGGCCCTGCCACAGCCGTTGCCTCTTCCTCAGCTTCTCTCTCCACCACTAGCGCATCATTGAACCCTTGATTTGTTGCTTCCAAGTACAGTAGTAACGACTCTTGTGGTTTGGGCGCGACTAGTATTGGCGTAGAAGACAGGTACCTCTTTAAATCTTGCAGCGCTGCCTTTGCCTCCGGAGTACATTTCATTGGACCTGCCTTTTTCAAAATTTTGAAAAAGGGGAGGGCGTGCTCAATAGATTTAGAGATAAACCTACTCAGGGCGGCAACGCAGCCGGCAAGCTTACAGACATCCTTGACTCGTCGGGGCGCCTCAATCTGCTCAATGGCTTTGATCTTGTTGGGATTCGCTTCAATTCCATGTTGAGACACAAAGAACCCAAAAAGTTTGCCGGACGGGACGCTGAACACACACTTCTATGCGTTGAGCTATAGGTTGATCTTGCGCAAATTTGCAAAGGTTTCTTCCAGGTCCTGCACGAGCGTGGACTTGTCTTTGGTTTTGACCACTATATCATCCATGTAGGCTTCCATATTTCTATGGAGCTGGGGCTCAAAACCAATTTGGACTGCTCGGGCGAACGTTGAACCAGCACTCTTCAACCCGAAAGGCATCTGTACAAAATAGTATGTGCCACATGGGGTGATGAATGCGGTCTTTTCTTCATCTTCCTTCGTCATGAAGATCTGATGATATCCTGAGTAAGCGTCAAGAAGTACATCAGGTCACACCCAGCAGTGGAGTCCACTACCTGGTCGATATGTGGCAATGGGAAAGGATCCTTTGGACAGGCTTTATTGATATCAGTATAGTCGATACATAGCCTCCACTTCCCATTTGCCTTAAGTACTACTACTGAATTGGCCAACCACGTCGGGTGGAGTACTCCCTTGACCAAACCTGCCGCCTCCAACTTCCTGATCTCCTCGATGATAAACTCTGGTCGCTCCGAAGCTTTCTTTCTGACATTCTGCTTGACGGGCCATGCATGGGGGCAGAGAGCAAGATGGTGCTCAATCACCTCCCTCGGAACCCTTGGGATGTCGGATGCTTGCCATGCAAACACGTCGACATTCGCCCGCAGGAAGGCGACAACCGCGCTTTCCTATTTGCGGTCAAGGATGGAGCTTATGGTAAAATCTCCGCCCATGCCATCCTCCTTGACAAATACCTTCTTCGTTTCCAGCGGGACCGCCTTAGACTTCTTGCGCTTGTCGGTATAGCTGTCTGGCCCGTCCTCAACGGGAACACAGCACTCCGAAGAAGCGTGTTTGCTGGAGTGAGTGCAGGAACCCTTGCCGAAGCCAGAAGTCTTGCCGGTGGCCGAGGCCTTGCTGGTCTTCTTCTGGGCGGCGGGAGCAGGTGCCTTGGCGGCAGACGCTGCAACTGCCTCTCGATAGAGCTAATCGGTGCAGATGAGTGCGTACTTCTTATCGCAGCTCACCGTGATGATGCTCATTGGGCCAGGCATCTTCAACTTGTTGTATACATAGTGCGATGCCGCCATGAACTTGGCCAGCGCTGGGCGGCCAAGGATCCCGTTATATGGCAACGGGATCTCGGCAACATCGAAAATGATTCTCTACATCCTATAGTTGAGGTCACCACCAAACATAACTGGCAGCGTGACCTTTTCTTTGGGCTCGCTCCTCCCCGGATTGATCCCTTGAAACGTACATGTCTCCTCGAGATCTTCATCAGGGATCTACAGCCTCTTGATCACGTTGGGTGAGATCTAGTTCAGGCCGGCCCCACCGTCAACTAACATCTTCGCAACCTTGAGGTTGCGTATTGTTGGGGATACAAACAACGGCAAACACACAACCGCAGTTGTGCGATCAGGGTGATCCTCGGCGTCAAAAATGATAGGCGTGTGGGACCACTTTAGCGGCTTCTGGGCGTCGACCATTGGTTCTGTTGCATTAATCTCATGCGCCCACCATTTCAGTTGGCAGGGGAAAGAATGCAAACAGGCACCTCCGTCAACACACATGACTTCTGTGACTTCTGAAACTCATGCTCGGTGGATTCGTCATCATCATCATTATCATGATCATCATCATCCTCTTTCTTGTCGCGGCCTCGGGCAGACCTCTCTTGTTGCTTCTCCTTGTCGCCGCATCCGCCTCGGCCGCCGCGCTTCTTGTCGGATCCTTCAGCACCGCTTTAGCCCTTCTCCTTGTCTCATCTCTCGTACTCAGCCCTTTGCTTCTCCATCAGCAGCTCCACTTGCAGCAATTCTGGAGATCGTGTCCCTTGGTATGGTGGATCTTGCAGTACTGCTTGTTGGAGCCCTCTGACTTGCCGGCAGCCGCCAAGGCCCGGCAGGCATTGCACCCGGCAATCTCCTTGCCGGGGTCGTGAACCTTGGCCTTCTTGGCGGTGCCTGGGTCATCGGATTCCTCGATGGCAAGCACGGTCTTTCCCTTGCACTTCTTGTTGTGTCGTCAGCCTTTCTTTGCCGGGGTGACGGTGTCTTCGTCTTCAGAGTCACTTCCCGCGTCGGCGTCCTCGCCGGGGTACTTTCTTCCTTCTTCAGATCGGGCACATCTATCGGCCAGAACATATAGTTCGGCAACATCTGCAACCTTGCTCATCGCCAGCTCTTCACACATCTTACGATTGTGCACATTCTTCTGGAACACACTGATGACAGCGGCAGGATGAACATCGTGGATGTTGTACTGCACACGGGTGAATCTCTGTATGTACTTGCACAAGCATTCACCATCCCTTTGAGGGATCAAATGAAATCGCTTGCCTGGCAGGAGCTATGTGGCCGCCCATGAAGGCACCAACAAACTTGTGGCACAAAAAGGACCAAGAGTATATGGAGTCTATCGGCTAGTGCATCAACCATGATCCGATGTTGGGCTTGAGTGCCAACGGGAAATAGTTGGCGAGTACCTTGTCGTCTCATGCTCCGGCAGCTTGCATCGCAATGGTGTAAACGCTCAGGAACTTGGATGGATGGGTCTTGTCGTCGTACTTCTCTGGGACCTCCGGTTTGAACAGGCGGGTGTTGGGCCACTGGAACTGCCGCAACTCATGGGTGAACACTATGCAAGTTATTGCATAGGGCAAGTCGTCAGCGTCTCCCAGTGCAGGCTTGTACGAAGTAGGCCCAGCATGCCTATCAGATTGGTGATGTGCCTCCCGTCGCCACTCGATAGTAGTCTGGGCGTCTTCCTTGAGGCGCTCTCGAAGAACTTGATGTTGGTCATGACGCGTCCGTGGGTCTGACGACGCCATGGACACGTTATCACGGGCTTCAACCCGACGGGCCGACCACGATGGAGGGGAGTGCACCGTGGTCTCCGTGCCTCCAACCCTTCCATTGTCCATATGCACCGGATCGTTAGTCCGGCGCCGCGATTGACTGGCTTCTCGGTGGGCATCCCTGTTGGTATGGCCAATAAGGCTTTGCATGGCAGCCCTCCACTCTTCTTGCTTCTCCAAGGCAGGAGGAAACTAGAGGAGTAGCTGTGCTCGCGATAGCTGCTACCTCTTGAGCACTATGTTGGTTTTCCCTTGAAGAGGAAAGGGTGATGCAACAAAGTAGCATAAGTATTTCTCTTAGTTTTTGAGAACCAAGGTATCAATCCAGTAGGAGGCTACACGCAAGTCCATCGTACCTACACAAACAAACAAGAACCTCGCAACCAACGCGATAAAGGGTTTGTCAATCCCTTCACGTCCACTTGCGAAAGTGAGATCTGCTAGAGATAAAAAGATAAGATAAATATTTTTGGTATTTTTATGATATAGATTGGAAAGCAAAGATGCAAAATAAAGTGATCAGAAACTTATATGATGGTAAATAGACCGGGGGGACCATAGGTTTCACTAGTGGCTTCTCGCAAGATAGCATAAGTATTACGGTGGGTGAACAAATTACCGTCGAGCAATTGATAGAAAAGTGCATAGTTATGATAATATCTAGGCATGATCATGTATATAGGCATCTCGTCTGTGACAGTAGATCAAAACGATTCTGCATCTACTACTATTACGCCACACATCGACCGCCATCCAGCATGCATCTAGAGTATTAAGTTCATAAGAATAGAGTAACGTATTAGGCAAGATGACATGATGTAGAGGGATAAACCCCATCTTTTTATCCTCAACGGTAGCAATACAATACATGCCTTTCTGCCGCTGCTGTCACTGGGAAAGGACACTGCAAGATTGAAACCAAAGCTAAGCACTTCTCCCATTGCAAGAAAGATCAATCTAGTAGGCCAAACAAAACTGATAATTCGAAGAGACTTGCAAAGATAACCAATCATACATAAAAGAATTCAGAGGAGATTCATATATTTCTCATAGATAAACTTGATCATAAACCCACAATTCATCGGATCACGACAAACACACCGCAAAAAGAGTTACATCGAATAGATCTCCAAGAAGATCGAGGAGAACTTTGTATTCAGATTCAAAGAGACAGAAGAAGCCATCTAGCTAATAACAATGGACCCGAAGGTCTGTGATAAACTACTCACAACTCATCGAGAGGCTATGGTGTTGATGTAGAAGCCCTCCGTGATTGATTCCCCCTCCGGCAGAGCACCGAAAAAGGCTCCAAGATGGGATCTCACGGGTATAGAAGGTTGCGACGGTGGAAATAGGGTTTTCTGGTGCTCTTGGGGGTTTCTAGGGTACGTGGATATATATGGGTGAAGGATGTCGGTCAGGGGAGCCACGAGGGGCCCACGAGGGTGGGGAGCACGCCCACCACCCTAGGATGCGCCCTCCTGCCTCATGGCCGCCTCGACTGCTTCTTGACATCCACTCCAAGTCTCCTGGATTGCGTTTGTTCCAAAAAGATCTCTCCCAAAGATTTCATTCCGTTTGGACTCCGTTTGATATTCCTTTTCTTCGAAACACTGAAATAGGCAAAAAACAACAATTTGGGCTAGGCCTCCGGTTAATAGGTTAGTCCCAAAAATGATATAAAAGTGTATAGTAAAGCCCATAAACATCCAAAACGGATAATATAATAGCATGGAAAATTAAAAAAATTATAGATACATTGGAGACGTATCAAGCATCCCCCAAGCTTAATTCATGCTCGTCCTCGAGTAGGTAAATGATAAAAACAGAATTTTTGATGTGGAATGCTACCTAGCATATTTCTCAATGTAACTTTCTTTATTTTGGCATGAATGTTCATATCCAAATGATTCAAGATAAAAGTTCATATTGACATGAAAACAACAATACTTCAAGCATACTAACAAAGCAATCATGTCTTCTCAAAATAACATGGCTAAAGAAAGTTATCCCTACAAAATCATATAGTCTGGCTATGCTCTATCTTCATCACACAAAGTATTTAAATCATGCACAACCCCGATGACAAGCCAAGCAGTTGTTTCATACTTTTATGTTCTCAAAAAATTTCAACTTTCACGCAATACATGAGCGTGAGCCATGGACATAGCACTATATGTGGAATAGAATGGTGGTTGTGGAGAGGACAAAAAAGCAGAAGATAGTCTCACATCAACTAGGCGTATCAGTGGGCTATGGAGATGCCCATTAATAGATATCAATGTGAGTGAGTAGGGATTTCCATGCAACGGATGCACTAGGGCTATAAGTGTATGCAAGCTCAACAAAAGAAACTAAGTGGGTGTGCATCCAATTTGCTTGCTCACGAAGACCTAGGGCATTTTGAGGAAACCCATCATTGGAATATACAAGCCAAGTTCTATAATGTAAAATTCCCACTAGTATATGAAGTGACAACATAAGAGACTCTCTATCATGAAGATCATGGTGCTACTTTGAAGCACAAGTGTGGTAAAAGGATAGTAACATTGTCCCTTCTCTCTTTTTCTCTCATCATTTTTTGTGGGCTTCTTTGGCCTCTTTATTTTATTTGGGATTCTTTGGCCACTTTTAATTTTTTATAAAGTCCGGAGTCTCATCCTGACTTGTGGGGGAATCATAGTCTCCATCATCCTTTCCTCACTTGTGACAATGCTCTAATAATGAAGATCATCACACTTTTATTTACTTACAACTGAAGATTTACAACTCAATATGACTCTATGTGAATGCCTCCGGCGGTGTACTGGGATATGCAATGAATCAAGAGCGACATGTATGAAAAATTATGAAGGTGGCTTTGCCACAAATACGATGTCAACTACATGATCATGCAAAAGCAATATGGCAATGATGGAGCATGTCATAATAAACGGAACAGTGGAAAGTTGCATGGCAATATATCTATGCAAATGCCATAATAGGTAGGTATGGTGGCGGTTTTGAGGAAGGTATATGGTGGGTGTATGATACTGGCGAAAGTTGCGCGGCACAAGAGAGGCTCGCAATGGTGGAAGGGTGAGAGTGCGTATAATCCATGGACTCAACATTAGTCATGAAGAACTCATATACTTATTGCAAAAATCTACAAGTTATCAAAACAAAGTACTACGCGCATGCTCCTAGGGGGATTGATTGGACGGAAAAGACAATCGCTCGTACCCGACCGCCACTCATAAGGAAGATAATCAATAAATAAATCATGCTCCAACTTCATCACATAACGGTTCACCATACGTGCATGCTACGGGAATCACAAACTTCAAAACAAGTATTCATCAAAGTCACAACTACCCAACTAGCATGACTCTAATATCACCATCTTCATATCTCAAAAGAATCATCAAGTATCAAATTTCTCATAGTATTCAATGCACTCCTATGATAGTTTTTATTATACCCAACTTGGATGCCCATCATATTAGGACCAATTTTATAACCATAGCAAATACCATGCTGTTCGAAAAGACTCTCAAAATAATATAAGTGAAGCATGAGAGATCAATAATTTCTACAAAATAAAACCACTGCCGTGCTCTGAAAAGATATAAGTGAAGCACTACAGCAAATTTGTCTAGCTCAAAAGATATAAGTGAAGTACATAGTGTATTCTAATAAATTCCGAATCATGTGTGTCTCTCCCCAAAGGTGTGTACAACAAGGATGATTGTGGTAAACTAAACAGCAAAGACTCATATCATACAAGACGCTCCAAGCAAAACACATATCATGTGGTGAATAAAAATATAGCTCCAAGTAAAGTTACCGATAGACGAGACAAAAGAGGGGATGCCCTCCGGAGCATCCACAAGCTTAGGCTTTTGGTTGTCCTTGAATTATCTTGGGGTGCCATGGGCATACCCAATCTTAGGCTCTTGCCACTCCTTATTCCATAGTCCACCAAATCTTTACCCAAAACTTGAAAACATCAAAACACAAAACTCAACAGGAAATCTCATAATCTCCGTTAGTGCAAGAAAGCAAACCACCACTTTAAGGTACTGTGACGAACTCATTCTTTATTTATATTGGTGTTAAACCTACTGAATTCCAACTTCTCTATTGTTCATACCCCCCGATACTAGCCATAGATTCATCAAAATAAGCAAACAACACACGAAAAACAGAATCTGTCAAAAACAGAACAGTCTATACTGTAACTTATGAATACTTCTGGAACTCTAAAAATCCTAACAAAATAGGAAGTCCTAGGACATTTTTCTAGTGATTTACTTCAAAAAGAATAAACTCAAAATCACGTCTCTGTGATTTATTAAAAGTATTCTCGTGCGCGCAAAAGTTTCTGTTTTTTTCAGCAAGATCAAATTAACTATCACCCAAGATGATCCTATAGGTTCTAATTGGCACAAGAACTAATTGAAACACAAAACCACATCTAAACAGAAGCTAGACGATTTCTTTAACACTAAACAGAAGCAAAAAAGCAAGGAACAAAAATAAAATTGGGTTGCCTCCCAACAAGCGCTATCATTTAACGCCCCTAGCTTGGCATAAAAGCGAGAATAGATCTACGTATTGCCATCTTTGGTATTCAATTCTTGAATAGAGCACTTATAACCCTTAGGAGTTTCTTTCTTTATAGTAATGATTAAACTCCTAGGAAAGAAACCAATAAATTCATTCATAGCAAAAGGTTCCTTAATGATAGCGAAAAAGCTGGGGCGAACACTTATGGATTTGAGATCCGCATTTTCCATACTTGAAGATTCACCCTTATTTTTAGGAACATACGAAATTTTGCAATTTTGGTAGGAGGAGTTGGAGTATTTTTCACGCATGAAAAGGCAGACCCTAAGTTAGTAATAATATGCTCAAGTTAACCGATTCTTGTAGAATCGTGATCTATTCTTTCGTTAACTATAGGTTCCTTCTCTTTAAAAAATATCAAAGTGACTCCAACCTTAGATCCATATTGGGAAATTTGGTTGTGGATCTTTTTATCCAAATTTTCAATTAACTCAAGAGTGGCAACTTTATTTTCAATAATTTCAAACCTTTGCATAACATGTTCCAAAGTTAAAACAGTTCCATTAACCAAAAGAGGTGGTGGACCAAACAAATCTAACACAACACTGTAAGCATCAAAAGTATGGCGACCCAAGAAATTCCCTCCAGTAATGGCATCAAGAATGCATCTATTCCAAGGAGTAATGCCTACATAAAAATTGCGAAGAAGAACGGAAGTAGATTGCTTCCTAGTAGATCTATTTTGAGCATTGCAAATTCTATGCCAAGCATCTTTTAGATTATCTCCCTCCCTTTGTTTAAAATTAAGAACTTCATGATCAGGAGTACTAAGGATGATAGGAGGACTAGCCATGATGACGAGATAAATGATCTAACACACGAGCACACAAGAGTCAAGTGAAAAAGAGGCGAACAGAAAAGAGAGGGCGAATAAAACGGCAAGGGTGAAGTGTGGGAGAGGAAAATGAGAGGCATATGGCAAATAATGTAATGTGAGAGAGAAGAGTTTGTGATGGGTACTTGGTATGTCTTGACTTGAGGGAAGACCTCCCCGGCAACGGCGCCAAAAATCCTTCTTGCTACCTCTTGAGCACTATGTTGGTTATCCCTTGAAGAGGAAAGGGTGATGCAGCAAAGTAGCGTAAGTATTTCCCTCAGTTTTTGAGAACCAAGGTATCAATCCAGTAGGAGGCTACATGCAAGTCCCTCGTACCTACACAAACAAACAAGAACCTCGCAACCAATGCGATAAAGGGGTTGTTAATCCCTTCACAGCCACTTGCAAAAGTGAGATCTGATAGAGATAAAAAGATAAGATAAATATTTTTGGTATTTTTATGATATAGATTGGAAAGTAAAGATGCAAAATAAAGTAGATCGGAAACTTATATGATGGTAAATAGACCCGGGGGCCATAGGTTTCACTAGTGGCTTCTCTCAAGATAGCATAAGTAGTACGATGGGTGAACGAATTACTGTCGAGAAATTGATAGAAAAGTGCATCGTTATGAGAATATCTAGGCATGATCATATATATAGGCATCACGTCCGCGACAAGTAGACCGAAACGATTCTGCATCTACTACTATTCTCCACACATCGACACCTATCCGGCATGCATCTAGAGTATTAAGTTCATGAGAACAGAGTAATGCATTAGGCAAGATAACATGATGTTGCGGGATAAACTCAAGCAATATGATTTAAACCCCATATTTTTATCCTCGATGGCAACAATACAATGCATGTCTTGCTACCCCTGCTGTCACTGGGAAAGGACACCGCAAGATTGAAACCAAAGCTAAGCACTTCTCCCATTGCAAGAAAGATCAATCTAGTAGGCCAAACCAAACTGATAATTCGAAGATACTTGCAAATATAACCAATCATACATAAAAGAATTCAAAGGAGATTCAAATATTTATCATAGATAAACTTGATCAAAAACCCACAATTCATCGGATCTCGACAAACACATCGCAAAAAGAGTTACGTCGAATAGATCTCCAAGAAGATCGAGGAGAACTTTGTATTGAGATTCAAAGAGAGAGAAGAAGGCATCTAGCTAATAACTATGGACCCGAAGGTCTGTGGTAAACTACTCACAACTCATCGAAGAGGCTATGGTGTTGATGTGGAAGCCCTCCTTGATCAATTCAACCTCCGGCGGAGCGCCGAAAAAGGCTCCAAGATGGGATCTCACTGGTATAGAAGGTTGCGGCGGTGGAAATAGGGTTTCGTGGTGCTCCTGGATGTTTTCAGGGTACATGGATATATATAGGCGAAGGAGGTTGGTCAGGGGAGCCACGAGGGGCCCACGAGGGTGGGGGGCGCGCCCTCCTGCCTCGTGGCCACCTCGGGTGCTTCTTGACGTCCACTCCAAGTCTCCTGGATTGTGTTTGTTCCAAAAAGATCTATCCCAAAGGTTTCATTCCGTTTGGACTCCGTTTGATATTCCTTTTCTTTGAAACACTGAAATAGGCAAAAAAACAGCAATTTGGGCTGGGCCTCCTGTTAATAGGTTAGTCCCAAAAATGATATAAAGGTGTATAGTAAAGCCTATAAACATCCAAAACGGGTAATATAATAGCATGGAACAGTCAAAAATTTTAGATATGTTGGAGACGTATCAATAGCGCTTCTGCTCGCCTGGGTGGCAGCGACAAGCGCGAGGAATGGGAGGAACTCGGACTTCTAACTATGTTAGAAGGAGTCCCATCACGATTCCGTGGCCACGCGCCCTTTTCACCAACATCATGGTGTGCATGTTGACCCTGCGCGTCTTGAGAGTGACGCTGAGGGCTTTTACCGTGGCGATGCCCAGGGTCTTCAACATTGCGGTGCTGTTCGTCGCGCACGAGCTGAGAGGACCATGACGCATGTCTTGGCGGGGTCGCCTTCCTGCCCTTGGAGGTCCCCCCGCCACCCGCAGGTAGCGCAACTCCATCCTTGGGCGCGGCAACGCGCGGACCACCGTTGCCACTGCGGAGGACGCCACTCGCCTGGCTTCTCATATTTGGATGATGTGGATGATCTTGATCTCCTCCACCACAGGCAACCGCCATGTCGCCCGTCCGTGCAGATGAGGGCGGAGCAGCTTAGGACGGGCCGATTGCTGTGATTGTCTTCTTCTTCGGCGCGATGGCAATGAAGAGACTACTGTACTAACTAACAGACCATATTCTCACAAACTAATTCCCCCTACCTGGCACACCAAAGATGTCGAGGAAAACGAACACCCATGGGGCCACAAGGATCCCTTCTACGTTTGGCGGGGGATTAGATGCATGAAGAGCAGGTCGAGCCATTAGCACACAGGGGAGTTTACCCAGGTTCGGGCCGCAAAGATGCATAATACCCATGTCCTGCTTGTCTGGATATATCTGTTCTTGAGCTTTCGAACTAGCCATGATGCGAGCATGGTCCAAAAGTCTGAATCCCCTCTCTGTATGCCTTGGGCCTCTTTTTATACATAAAGGGGTTGCCACAGTGGCACACATGAGGTGGCAAGCTACAGTGTACGAGCTTATTGCTCAGCACCGTAGAACAAATGCATTTAATTCGTTGCCTACGTGTCCTCTAGCTTTATCGAGGACGGTAACAGAACCCATCCTGTCTGTCGCTGCTCCTCCTTGCTTCGACACGCGTCCAGGCTAATGAGGCATGCAACTCCACACTGGCTAACTAACTACATGGACCCGTGGGCTATCAATCTTTATGAGGATCTGCATGCTACCAAGCATGCGCTCTTAGATCTTGGTCTTAACGTTGTCGATGGTGTCAGAGCTCTCAGCTCCAAGGGTTATGGGCTTGCTGGTGCTGTTTAGGTCGCCCTGGCAAGGGTGTTGCTGGGGGAGGTTCAGCTCGCCCTCTGCTCCTTGTTCTTCGAGTATATGCCTTGGTAGTCTTTGGGGTTTGTCTCCCTCTACCTCGCCAAGGCCTTCCGCAGGTGGGGCTGCGACTACCCGTGCACTAGTAAGGGGTACAAAAGTACCCATACTTTTGTACACCGACAGAAGTGTGTTTTGATATGCCATGTTATTGCCATGCTAGTAGATGCTATGATGTTGATGCTTAGTTTGAATTAGCTTACAAGTTCAATACAAAAGGGATTGTTGCATTAGCCACAAATTAGACGAAGAAATGAAATGGTCTAATGGAAATTACCGTTGGTTTGAACCAAGAGATGAAACCGGGATAGGCGCCTTCATGCTTTGCCAAAAGCTCATACTCTTCGATAGAATCCTTTTGGATCACCGCTCCATACGAGAATTCGGCGATGTATCGACTATATCAAATTTATCTCGGAATAAGAGTAGTTCAAAGGAATTAGAAGTTGTGTAACAATGTACCGAGAACTTACTAGATGTACGGCCGCACTTCGGTTAGGTTGTTGAAGATGTACAACGAAATGGTCTGCCATTCTTCGAAATCCAATGTTATGGAATTAGAAGCAACGGCTGGTGACAGGTCCCCTTTGAATAGGCTGAGGTTGGAATTAGGGTCGCCGGCTTTGTACCAAGTCTTCAGATTTTGCAAATGACGATTTTTGGCTTTGTATTGTGTTGTCATGAAGTTTACCGCCTCCTGAGTAATGAATGCCTCGGCCATCGATGCTTCGACTCTACGTTTATTTTTACATTTTTCTCGAAGCATCTTCTGCATCCTCTTAGTTGCGTAGCACCAACGATTCTGCACAGCCCCCCCCCCCCCAATCTTGCCTCGGTTGGGAGATGCAAAATCAAGTGCTGCATTGGATTAAAGAAGCCCGACGGAAATATCTTCTCTATCTTGCAGAACAACTATGTCGCCAACTCTTCCATTTCTTCTACTAGGCCAGCGATAGTTCTTTAGCACAAAGAACACGGAAGAAATAGATCGGCTCTACCAGTACTAGCCATTCATCCTCAGGGATGAATCCATGCAACCTCACCGGCATCACCTGCTCAATCCATATGTGCCAACTCTTGAGACTAAATATCTTCAATTTTTCAAGTCCCGCTCCCCTCTTTAGATTTGATGCATACCCATCGGGGAACATCAACTGCATTTTCACCCACAAGATAATTTCCCTCATAGCTGGCCTTCCAAGATTGAACCATGCCTTTGGCTTTGTCCAGTTATTCTTTCCTTTGGGTGGTTGCATGTTTTGTAACGGTCTATGACATAGCGCCTCCTGATCGACTCTTGCCTTAGGATTACCCTTTGACTTCCCATATACGCCAAACAATGTACCAAAAATTGCCTCAGCGATATTCTTCTCAGTGTGTATCACTTCAATGTTGTGTTGGAAAAGGAGGTCTTTGAAGTAAGACAGATTCCACAAGCATGTCTTGTGAGTCCAGGCATGTCGCGAATTATACCCCTTGAAATACCCTGGACGCTCGGGATCTGGCTCGAGAGCGTTGAACTGATCCAGGATCTCTTGGCCTATCAACGGAGGTGGTGCAGAGTCTTTCACAACTCTACCTTTGATGAAGTTCTGCTTGTCTTTGCTGAACTTATAGCGAGGATGCAGGAATGGTCTATGCATGTCAAAGCAAGAAAACTTGCGGCCGGCCTCAAGCCAATAAAACTGAAGAGCTCCCTCGCATGTGGGGCATGGGAACCTTCCATGCACACACCAGCCAACGAATAGCGCATACACCGGCAAGTCATGCATCAAGTACATGTACCACACATGCATTATGAAGTTCTTTTTGCTAAACGCGTCGTATGTCTTGAACCCATTATCCCGGGCTTCTTGTAATTCATCCTTCAGCGGTTTCATGTACACATTCATATTCTCCCCTGGATAGTTCGGCCCTGGAATTATCAATGTCAGGAAAATGTTCTTTCTTTGCATAATCTGTACGGGAGGGAAGATTGAGTGGAATGACAAAACGGGCCAACAACTATATTGGGTTGCCGTCAGACCAAACACACTGAACCCATCCATGCTGATGGCGACTCGAGGATGCCTCGGATCTGCTGCTTTGTCATCATGTAATGCATCGAAGAGCTTCCACGCTTCACCGTGTGATGTGTGCACCATCATCAGCTTCCCATCTGCATATAGTTGCGTTCTTTTGCCCGTTTTGTTCCATGTCATATGTATTGCCATCTCCTCGACCATGAAAAGATGTTGAAGTGTTGGTACGATTGGCATATACCGAAGAACATTAACGAGGATTTTGGTCTGCGACTTCTCACCCATACCGTTGTCTACCACAACATACCTGGATGACTTGCAAATGGGACAATAGTTCAAGTCCCCATACTGAAGCCTAAATAAGGCACATCCATTCTCACAGGCATGTATCTTCTCACAGGGCATCTTAAGAGCACGGAGGATTTTGTCTGACTAGTGAAGCTTTGCAGGTAGTACGTGGCCTTTGGGTAGAAAACGTCCAAATACTGTCATCATCACGTCGTATCATTCTCTACCAAGTTAAATTGAGCCTTCAGAGCCATTATTTGTGAGATGGCATCCAGTTGGCAAAGCTTAGTGTGCTCGTGGAGAGGACGTTTTGAAGACTCCACCATTTCGTTGAAGGCCTTGGCAGATTCCTCCATCTCATCGTCCGAGTCCCGAGCATCTTCAAAGTCTTGCACCATGTATTGCATCCTGGTACCATGCTCGTTGGTGCAATGAAGAAGCACCTCAGCTCTAGCGCGTTGGCCAGACTCACCATGAAATGTCCACACCATATAATTTGGCGTAAAACCCCTCTTCTGCATGTGTTTCCCCATTTCATCCTCTGTCCTCTTGTGCCAATTGTTGCACCCTGCATAGGGGCACTAGGTTGTCCTCTGGCCATTTACAAATGTGGTTCTCAGAAACCCTTTAGTTTTTGTTAACTATTCAGTTGTCATGTTTTCTGACTAGTGTTACCGGTGTACATCCATGCACGATCACTCATCTTGCCTAGATACTGGACACATCAGAAATATATATATATATATATATATATATATAGGGCTTGACTATTCTGTTACCGGTAATAGAATATTATTCTGTTACCCCTCGCCATATATAAACGCGCATCCGTTTTTCAGATCAGCTAATTAACCTGCCGGGTACTGGAAAAAAAAACCACCCCACCCATACGACTCACCCCCGGTCTCACCTTCTCCAGGCTCCCGGCGTGGCTCGCCCCCACCTTCTCCCCGCTCCCCACCTTCTCCCAAGCTCCCGGCGCCGCCCGCCCTCACCTCCTCCCCGTCTCTCGGCGCCGCCCCGCCCCCACCTCCTCTCGGATCCCGCCGCCGCCCCGCCCCCACCTCCTCCCCGTCACCGGTGCCGCCCCTCCCCCACCTCCTCGCGGATCCCGGCGCTGACCCGCCCCGCCCCCACCTCCTCCCTCGCTCTTGGCGCCACCCTGCTTCCATGCGCCACCGTCGCCCCCCTGCTTCCATGCGCCACCGCCGACCCCTTGCTTCCACGCGCCACTGCTGCCCCCCTGCTCCCACATGCCGCCGTCGGCCCTGCTGCTTCTAGCCGCTACTGTTGGGAGCCACCATAGTGCCACCAATCGCCACGACCAGCCGTCCCTACCTCTGCCTTGGCAACCTACCCCCACCCCCCGCAGCGAGCCGTCGCTTCGTGTCACCGCATCCGGTGGCCACAGCGCGCCGTCGAACTCGGCAGTCCAACTGCTTGCCCCACGGCCGGTCGCTCAAGTAGCTGCGTGCAGGCAAACATCTCCACGGGCGACAAGTTCTTCTTTCACAACTTGTTGCTGCTGCTGCACCTTCTCCTTTGACCAAGCTAAGTAAATTGTTCAGGTACCTTGTGTGTATATTATGCACCTTAGTGTTCAGTAGAAATGTCATCGTGTTGGTGAGCTCATATACTACTATTCAATCAGTTTGAAAAAGTAAACTTGGGAAGTTCAAAAAACAAAACATTCAAGGGGAGTTTGTTGGGAATAACAAGTCGAAGTTCAGGTGTCAAATGTGAAAAAATAATTTCTTCTAATCTAGCATGGTCCCTCCAACATATTTTCATTTCTACTGTAGCTTGCTATAAAGATGAAACTATATAAGTACACTGTGCAAAAACTCAGTGGTTCAAATGTGAAAAAAGAATTCTTCTAATCTAGTTCCCACCGTGCATTTTATGTGTGTAGAATTTCAACTAATCTAGTTCGAATTGCATCTAACCTCCGGCGACGCACCGTGCCCTCGCCTCCCACCTCCATGACGGACCATGGATCTGCCTGCGCAAGGGTGGCTACCGGTGGGAAGGAGGAGCATCGACAACAACCACCTCCACACCTTCCTGCTCCTCCCCGCCGCGCGACGACCACCTCTGTCGCCTCGGGATCCTAGCTGCATGCATTCAGGAGCAAGATAAAAAGAGAGGTTAATTGTCCGTCCACACTGCCACTCCTCCCAAGTCCACACTAGTTTTATCACAAAAAGCAGAGGATGTCTATTTTATTTCCTGAAACACAAACTAGGTGTTCTCAGTTCAGTACGTGAGCTGTCTCAAGTTCTTGGAAAACATATAAAACAGTATGGTGTTTGTGCAAAAAATTCAGACTATTTTCTAGTTATACAACAATTTACTATATGGTAGAATTGTAGTTGTTCAGTAAAACGGTTCACTACCCCAACTAGGGGATTTTCTACCCGTTTTGTCTTTCTTTTCCAACTTAGGAAATGTGAACTGAAGCTGTTGTGGAGCAAATTAAGAATAATTACCTACTTTTTTGCCACTGCTACCTTGCCACCTACATTAATGCTACTACTACTACTACTTATCGTGTTGCTAAAAGTTATGTTCTGGACAATTTGTGGGAAAGTGTGGAGGCGCAAGTTGCTCCGCGACTGAGGAAGGCGCACCCCGGTGCTTGCCATGGCTAAAGACGTCCTCCAACCGCGGGGGCCACAGCAGCCAGCCTTTGTTCGCGTGTGCGTCTCCTGCCTGCTTCACCTAGGTATGCGCCACCACCATCCGCGCTTGATATTCCCTACTCACATAGCCTCCTCAGTTCAACCCCATGGCGTCGAGATGGTCGAGTTAGTCACGAGCAGCAGTCCGCCGTACCTAGAAACTAGATTTTTATCTGCAAAAATCAGTTCACCGTACCTAGAACAATCAGTTCGATCCATCTCCTGATTCTGAAAATATGAGTTGTGTTTACTACAAAAAATGATGCTCTATAGTTCACCATGTATATATGATACTATATGTCATATTATTACAAAATACAATAAAAGATTTTGCTAATGTGGCTGTAAGCTCTAACCATATGGCAACAAAGAGAGAATGAGTATGAAGTATTGTTGTTTCCGTATTGTCAAGTTCAGTATGTATTCCGTTTTCAGTACGTAAACAAACACATTGGATCTTTATAAGAGCAAAATTACAAAATGGAAATCTATAAGTTCAACTACATATTTTACAAAAATTAAAAATACAAAAAAGTACATCAGTTCGATGACAGAAAAACATCAGTTCGAAAAGTTTTTGACTCTTGAACTGATAGCTGAAAGATACGATATGTGTATTCTTGATAATCTCAAACTTGTTTTACTCAACTTTAGAAAACATGTAATATTGTTGTGCTACTTTGCAATGTCCCCAGCAGTCCAACTTCTCCATGACGACAAGGATGACGTCGCCATGCGTGCACGCTGCAACATGTCCCCTGTCACAGCCCCACCACTCGTTGCTGATGCGCTCCAACCCAAGGACCTCCACGATGGAGGTCGCCTCGCAGCCTAGTGACGAGGTAACTCATCTTCCTTGTCCATCCTTCGCCCATTGTGCACCCTGCTGCCCTCGACCTCCTTCCTCACAGGCATGCTACCCCAAAATTTTATTTTGATTTTCAGTTCAACTTGTGTGTTCTTTTCAGTGCATTATTCTTTAAATGTGTAGAGTCCCGAGGCAAAATGATACATTTTAGTTTGCTTTGCCACAAGGGCATTGCTGAAACTTAACTTCTGTCTAAACCTATAACCATCCATTTAGAAGCTTTCAAAAATAGATGCTAGTTTACTTTGCATAGAGCTTCCAGCTTATGTTTGTGTAGTTTGAACTTAAGCTCTGTTTTCAACTACTCTATTTTCGAGCGTAAAAAATATAATGCTCAGTAACAACACAAAACTGCGCTCAGTACTAGTACTCTATTTTGAAAAAATATCATTTTGAAAAAATAGCATTCAGTACAATGATATAAACCATGCAAGTTCGATGACTATGATACCATAAACCATTGGAAAATTACGAGGAAAAGCCATACCAAAAAATGAGAGTAAAGTCTAGTCTGCAAAAGCACGCTCAGTACAAAAACATATGGACATCAATTCAAGTATTTTCTTATGGAACCATTCAAAATTACTCTTTCAAAAATACCTCCTCAGTACAAAAACACAAAGAGATTAGTACGAGTATTCTATTTTTTCTGACAGAAAAAAGCACTTTTATTCCAATTATACGGATTTTATACTTATGGGATGTTCAAATAAACCAGTACACACGTGTG
This sequence comes from Triticum aestivum, assembly GCF_018294505.1. NCBI lineage: Eukaryota > Viridiplantae > Streptophyta > Magnoliopsida > Poales > Poaceae > Triticum > Triticum aestivum. Next base: position 356,841,919 of record NC_057804.1, read on the forward strand.
GTGTTGTTTATATAGTTTTGTAAAGAAGATCGATATGTGTAAGTTATCTGATAAAAGAAAGAAGAAAATCAACTTGCAAATTTAGGGAAACATGTGTACCTTGACTGAATAAATGCTAGGAGGTTCATTTTGTGTTTGTGTAAATGTCTTCGGTGCTAGTGTGGAGAGCCGGTAAGTTGTACTACTAGTCTAAGCCAAGTTCAGGAGCATTGCCACTGATTTCCAGTCCTTCTTAAATTCAGGTGATTTTCTGCCATGGGAAGAAATGCTGAAATATCATCATCATAACGAACTATCATCTATTTTATTTCCTGAAACACAAACTAGCTGTGCCGGTTCAATATGTGAATTCTCATCAGTACATGGCTTCCTCCTTTCGTGTGATCAATGGTCGGAGCTCACCGATGACGGAGGATGTGGAGCTTCACTACCATTCGCAGCTCCAGCCGTGGTCCGGATCATACTGAGGCACTGGACCCTCCCTCATAAACTCACCTCGAGGACATCTATTTTATTTCCTGAAACACAAACTAGGTGTGCCAGTTTAGTATGTGAACTATCATCAGTTTGTGAAAAACACATATGATAGTACTATGTGTGTGTGCGCAAAATAAAACCGAGTGTTTTTATTGTACAATAGTTTTGCACCAAAAGGTTATTCTTATGTGGGTGGCTAGTGTTGCAGTAGTTCAGAATGCTGAACCCACATTGATGCAGGCGCTCATGAGTAGAGGCAGGCGCACCCATGAGCATTCTTCCAATGTGGTGTTCAACGCCGGTGCCACAGTCCGTTCACGGCCGATAGCCGAGGCCTTTCGATGACACAACAATGAGGTCTGGCCTTCCCCATTCCTATTTTCATGTTGTGGCATTATCAAACTCGTGTAATGATTGATTCTGTACTACTGTTGGTTGCATTGGTGATGCTTTTACATGTGTGGAAACAAAGCTAGTGTCCTATTTTGCTTGTATATTAAGAGTTTGCCTATGAGTCTCCTATATGTACTGGTGATGCTACTACATCTCTACTTGTTGTGAAATAAGGTTTTTGTTGATTTGCTTACAAGAAATGAAATATCCTTCTTGATGTTTCTTTGTTGCCAAATAAAGCTATTTTTTGATTGACACCACCTTCTTGCATCAAGTGACACCAAACATGTTTAATTGAATGTTCACAAGAAATGCTCACACACCAAAGTGCACCCTCAGTTTAAAACTAATTTTATATCAGTGCAATTCCTATTTTTATTTAGTACTCTTCGTGCGAATGATTCCTGGTTGCTTCTCCTGTTGTGAACTTGTTGCTCAATTGCACAGGTATTGCCAGAGTACTGTGTAGTCTGAAGCCAGCTACACATTCGCACATGAGTCGGTGCTCCTGAAGTGCTCTAATTAGCAATAGAAAATGACAAGGGAGTTCATCCAAAAGATAGGTGGCAAGCATGCCTACTACGGTGTGTTGATAACTGAGTTGAAGGATCTTCAGTATATGAACCACAAAAAGGAGAGGTGCATCCCGTACAAACAAAGAAGTGCATGCAGTACATAAGCTCAAGATCCAATGGTTCAATTATCTTATGGTTTGGCAAAATGCTTCTCTTGCAGGTTTTTTGTTTTGCTGTAATTTTCATTTATATCACGGATGTAACACCATCTCTGAAATAAATGCATATGTTCAGTTAAAAACTTGGCGTGGTGGGTGTATTGTTGATAATCTAAACTTGTTTCTCTCAACTACAGAAAACATGTAACCTTTCTTGTGCTGCTCTGCAATTTCTCTAGAAAATATGGATTGTTTTGGTTTAAGTACATCTTGAATCCATGTGCCATATTGCTATCTTTTTTGGAATCAATAAATGGCTTTGACATTCCACAGAAAAAATGTCAACTAGGATGCGTGTGTATGTATCAAATATGGCAGGATTTGTTCCTCGCGCCGCAGTACACCAATGTAATGGTGCGGAGGCCGTACAAATTTCTTTATATCTATTGCTACAAGTTCGAGTGATAAATTACTGCAAGCTCACATGTTATTGTCCAATTAGTTTAAATGATCATTGTTTTCTTCATTGAACAAAACAAAAAGAAGTACAAATATTTATTACAAAAATCGTGAAAAAAAATCAAGTTGCAAACAAAAGGAAGTACATACCTTCATTGCAAAAAATGTTCGAGTTTGAACAAAACAAAAAGAAAACATCCATCACTTCAACTAGTGAAACCATGCAAATTCAGACCTGATGGTGTTGTCAGTTTGGACGAGCAATCAAATCTAAAATTGTAATCCCAAAAAAGGTTCAGTTCTATAAGTCCATGTTTTGATAGGAGGCCGTTCAAGACATCCTCACTAGTATTTATAAATGTTGGTTGCAGAACTAGTATTTACAATTTTTTTATAATTTCCACAGGTCGGAGGCCATACACATTTCTTATTTCTATTGCTATAAGTTCAAGTTATCAAATGCTATAAGCTCGCATATTATTCTCCAATTAGTTCAAGTGATCATTGTTCAAGTGATATGAACTTGTACATTGGCTCATCAAGGTGGTGTGTGTACCATACAGAAACCTGGAGCAATTTGGCAAAAATTATTTACATCAGTTCAAACTCGAGGATATGACAAGTTCAGAGTTTTTTTACACAAGTTCTAAGTTGACAAATAGGGAATGTTCATTCATATGTCTAAAAATTATTGAGCTTACATAAAGAGTGTGCACGACGGTTCGATGTTTGTGCAAGAAAGGAAAAAATGGTTTGTATTAAAAATGAAAACATCGATCAGTACGAATTTAAAACAACGATTAGTGCGAAATAAAAGAATTGACCGGTTCAAATTAAAAAAATGGTTTGAAGTAAAAACAATGAGCATTCGAAATAAAAAAATGATCAGTTCAAAATAAAAGAAATGATCAGTTTGAATTAGATCAGAGAAAATGACCATTTTACTTTCCATGAATAAAAAATATATATATGTTCGAACATAGTATGATAAACCGTTCAACTACAAACAAACGATTAGTACAAATAAAAGTTTCAGAAATTGCCATGTTTCTTATGACATGTTTAGATCAGAGAAAATAACCATTTTACTTTCCATGAATCACCATACTTGTTGCCAACAAATTTGCCATGAATACAGTCAGCCTCGTGTAAAAGTACAACCAGGTGATTAGCAAGCCCACCCTCTCATTTGTGCGCTCCTTATTGATCCGATGTCCCACGAGTTGAGTTTCCAGATTTTCACCAAATCAGCGTTTTTGCATGATCCCTGTCCCTCTGCTGGTTTCGAGTCACCCTTTAGAAGATGCATCGTGGCGGCCTCTCCAGGATCTCGCTGCACCTCCGTCCCCTGCCATGCATCAACTTCCTCTTAGCCCTGCACAGGTAAGCAATATAGTACACGGCATCTGCTTCATGTACTGACTGAACCTCTATGGCGTCATAGTCTTATTGCCACAACATCCTCATAGCCCTCCACCTGATGGTAAAACAAGCACTACCAGAATCATGGTAACCCTCATATGTGCCCCGACGGAGTGGAGGCCAGGAACAGAGGTCCATGACATGATGTCCATGCCGAGGGTGAACTTCACACAAAAATTGCATAACCAAACTAGTTAGAGACAGGCACACAAGAAAGTGGTCGAGACAAGGAACTATACCTTTTGTGAAGGAAGCTTGCTCAAACTCAGCCTTCTCGTTGTTAAATCTTTCACTCTATTATAGGCAATTCTCAGCTTCTTGTTTGAGCTTCCCAACTAATTTTGTCTTCTTGACAACCTCTTCCTGAATAAGAAAGCTAAAACCTTGGTAAATGTAACATCCCAAATTTTCAATTTGGAATGTTATACACTAGATCATCATGCATATCATATTTTCTTGCATTTTGTTGATCCTAGAAATTTCACGCAACTCAAGGACCTCCGGAGAGAATTGGAGATTTCGTTATTTTCATATTTGAGAGTTTCTCAAATTTTGAAAAGAGGATCGTTTGATTTATTTGTTTTATCTTCAATAAATTTTCCGGTGTCAAAATATGAGAGAGGGAATAATATGACTTTCCCAAAATTTAGGAAAATGAAGATTTAATAAATAGATCAATTTTTGTTTGCCGGAGTTTTATTTGCATTTTATTTGCCTTAGGAAAAAATGCGTGTTTTCAAAAAATTGCATTTTAGGCCCCGAGTAAAGTTCATTTTGTTCGGCTCATTTTTAGGAGTCTGGGAAAATTTACTTTAGATTTTTCGGAGTTCATTTAGATATCTTTTTGTTTTTTTTTCTGCGCACGGAAACTATTTATAAAAAAAGAAAAAAAAACTGGACCAAGGCCGGCCAGGCCAAGGCCCAGCCGGGCCGAAGGCCACCGCGCCCCAGGCCACCGCGCACGCGCGCCAAGCCAGGGAGCCGCCGCCGCTTCTTTTCCCAAGTCCTAGTAGGACTCTTTTCCTACTTCGTTTATTCCGTATCTATTCCTAGATCTATTCCTCTTGTTTCCTAATCCTAATCTATTTCTTGCCCCCTACCCCAAGCAAAACCCTCCCCTCCCCAATATAAATACCCAAGCACCCCCCCCCCCCGCTAAACCATCAAATCAAAGCCCCTCTCCTCCACACCTCACCTTGCCACCCCACGCCGCGCCGCCGCACCACCTCACCCACACGCCGCCCTACAGCGCCGCCCTCACCAGCGCCGCCGCCACCCAACGCCGCCGCCGCCACCCCACGCCGCCGCCGCCGGAGCCCCTCATTCTTCGAGGTACTAGCCGCGCCGCGTCACCTTTTCTTTTCCTTGGTTCAGTTTTTCGTAATCGTTCCAGTTTTCCGTTCCGGTTTTCTAGATCGATTTTTCGTTTCGGTTTTCTTTCCGAAACCCTAGATCGGTTTTTTTCGCCGGTTTTTCTTTCCGGTTTTGTTTAGCGAGCGTTCGCCGGACTGTTCGTCTTAACGAACGTGATCACCGGATCGCCTCGGTTAATGAACGTCTGTTCGTTTAACCGTTCGTCGTTCTCTTTTCTCGTCGGATTTATTCCGCGATTCTTCCGATCGTGATTTCAGATCCGATCTTCTTTCTAGTCTATCTTTCCACTCGTTTATCGGAATCAGGTGATTCAAGCGCCTGGAGTTTCGTTTCGAAACCGCTGTTCTGACTAATCAACTTAAACAAAGTTTTGCTACTGTAAAATTTGACTTAGTTTCAACTTGCTAGAACCGAGTTGTTATCTTTCGTCGTTTGACTTTTGTTGCTAATTTTGATTCGATTCTTTTTGCAACCAGGGTTCTTAAGTTGAACTTTCTGGTTAGATCTTCTATTCGAGAGTTACCTGTGCATTAGATGAGTACTTATTGTATGCTTGTTGTTTGTCTGCGATAGATCACCCGGAGTGTGCCGCTTGTTACTTCGAGTCTCTAGGTTTCGCGGATCGTCAGCAAGGCAAGTAACACTTTGATCATACTTTCTCATACCCAGTTTTTATGCATTAGGTCAATCCTCAACCACTTGCATGATTAGGATCTAAAATAAATTGTGGGATGGGAAGTAGATGAGGTAGTACCTATTACCTGTTTTATTATCAAACCTTTGGGAGTTACTCTACGTTGCTTATTATGCCATGCTATGCTAGTAGACGTGGATTGGGTGAGTGATATCCATGACAGATGTGAGATTGATAATTTTAATGGTTTATCTAAGGTGGCAACTTAAACACACATCTGGGTGGATTGAGGCACCTGATGTCTATCAGGACTTGCCTGTTTTTTTTTCGGACCGCCACCCAGCCTCAAAGGGATCATAAGATAATTCATACTAGTAACTTACGTGTGCAGCCACAAGCCATTATGGGCTCTGGCATAGTGGAGTAAGTTGTGCGAACTCTTACGGGTAGGCTAGCAGATGTAGGGGATGTAGGTGTACACGTCTACCCACATGTAAGGTGCTAGCGCTTCTGAAAGACTGTGTCTCGGTCATCCGTTTCTCAAACACCATGTAGTGCAAGAAACCAAACGGAGGCGATCGAGTCTTGTGGGGAAAAGTGCGCAAACCTCTGCAGAGTGTACAAACTAATCATGATTAGCCGTGTCCCCGGTTATGGACATCTTGAGTATCTAGTACTTGAATATCATGTGAATCTCAACATGTTACTCTAATTAATATTGTTGGGTTTTTAATGAGTACTTTTAATTCGGATTGAGGATGCTGTCAACCATTCTCAATGTTTAACAACCACCATGATAGTTAAACAAATTTATTCCTTTGCAGTAGGGAAAAAATGGCTTTATGCAAAACTGTAACCATAGAGCTTTTTCCACCAGCCAAATATGCATGTAGTATAGTCAATACTCATTACCTCTCTCTATGTGTTACATTGCCAGCATATTCCATGTGCTGACCCGTTTTCGGGCAGCAACTTTTCATGTTGCAGACTTTTCAGACGACGATTAAGGTGTCGTTTTAGGTCGTGGTTCTATACTCAGTGATGCCGTTGGAGTTGATGGACTCACTTATCTTCCAAGTCTTAAGCTGTTATCGTTATTAGATGGCCTTAAGCCATGATTATTGTAATAAGTTCCTTTTGAGCCATCGATGTAATAAGAGTGTGATTGCAACTCTGCTATAAATCCTCGATGTACTGTGTGGTGTCAGCATTACTGATCCAGGGATGACATCGTAGCACAGTAGACGTGATCCATTCGGGTCAGGTCGCTACAGTAAATTCGGACACTCTATCTACAATATAGGATTAATCAAGTTCAGCTATATCCTGACAAACAAATTATCACACAATCATGGCTATATATGTACTTCTCTTCAGTATATTTTATATCTAATTCTAGATGCAAGTATGGGTTGTTGAGCGGCGCACCAACCCATCTAGTTAAGTGATATTTGCATAAAGTGAATGAACTTCTAGTGAAATCTCATTATTAAAGGAAATGGGTAGCACATCAGCCCACTTGCACCTAGACATACATTGACAAGTATTGAGAGAATATCACAGAACTATGAACAGCAGAGGTGAGAGCAAAGGGGCGTACACTCAAACATATATCTTTACAGAAACCAGCAGTTTTTCAACAAGATTTTTTAGTAACGGGGCATCCAACCGAACCACACCACCCTTTTTACTTGCAAACATAAGTAAAATGAACCTCAAGAGCAAATCACTAGCGGACTGCATTTGCACTTCCATTTATCTTCAGAAAAAGCACAAAATAGAGAATTGAGCAGACGACGGCATGAACCTCGTTGTGCTTGCAGGAGGCTGTCGGGGGGCTGCTGTCATCTTCTTGCCCCTGGAACTACCGCGAATTCCTTCTCATTGGCCATGGGAAACCGCCGCCAGAGTCGCGGACTTCTTCTTCGTGTCTAGTGGCTAGAGAGACGGAGAATACCTACAAGGGCCGGGTGTCAAATTTGGGCTTTTAAGCTGATGAACGGTCGGTGGCATCGGGTGGACTGTGGCGTTAGGGTGAGGAATGGCCAGAACGGAGCTCCGCCGGCCACCTGGCCATGGGCTCGAAATTGGGAGGCTCCGGGGCTGCGCGCCCAGCCAGAACGGAGCTCTGCCAGACACCCGGCCACGGGTTCAGAATCGGGAGGCTCCGGGTCGCGCGCCCGGCTAGAACAGAGCTCCGCCGGCCACCCGGCCATGGGCTCGAAAGCAGGAACCGGGCCGGCCGCTCCACTGGCTCGGGATAGGCGGGGAGGAGGAGGAGAATGAGGAGGAGGAGGGGGAGGGAAGGGGGCGTACGAGCATGAAGTCGTTCGAGTAGCCGAGGATTTGGGCGAGTCGACGTCCTGGTGGACGATGTCGCCGCCGGCGTCCGCCCTCGTGAGCGCCACCGCCGTCGCCCGCGCCCCGGTGCCCATCGTCGCGCCAAAGGTGGGGCCTGGCTTGCCGGGAAGAAGGCGGGCGGGTGGAGGGATCGGCACAAGCAGCTCCGTCGACGGCTGGAGTGCCCGGCGGAACGGGGAGAGCCCTTTTATTTGCACTTTTAATAAAAAACGATGAGTTCTACGAAATGACATCATCAGTACAACCGCTCGAACTCATTAGTTTAAAAAGGGTAACAGAATATTCTGTTACGCGTAACAGAATAGCCCAGATCTGTGTGTCTGTGTCTGTATATATATATATATAGTCGCGACGACACGTGCGTGTTAGCAAGATCATTTGTGTGTCGCTTTGCGAGTTTTCATTCATTATGCGAGAAATGGGGAAAAACTTCGAAAAGTTCGGCCGCTGGGTGCGGCCAAAGGCATAGGCCTTGTTGGTATTTTAATTTTAGGAAATGCAAATAGAGTCCGGAAAATGAAGAAAATCATTGTGTCATAAGAAGGATCATAGTTTCCAAAAGGAGACGCGGCACTTCGGACTACAAATCGTCAGTTACTACATCATTCTGCCTCGAAAAAAATCATGGTAAACAGTCGCGAATATACCCTTGGTCTGATTTTTCCAGCACATTTCAGGTCTTCTGCAATGTTTAAGTCATTCTTTGCACTTATATTGCATTTTAGTGCATACAAAGTCAAAAACCCTACTACAACTACATGTGAGTGTTTTAGTTATGCTATACTTAGGCTACTCATAGTGGAGAGTGTCATATACTAGTATCATGCATATATATATATATACATATATATATATATATATATATATATATATATATATATATATATATATATATATATATAGGACAAATGTTTCCTACAAGCAGTGGTAGTTACCACCACTTGCGTTTTGTATGTTGTATGTAGTATCTGTCAAAACCGAGAGTATGTACATGTAGTATATAGTATATAACAATGATTAGGTAGTATATATACAAATTTTTAGGTAGTATGTACCATTTTTTGAGTATGCTCTTTTTTACGTACAAATATGTCTGTATTTCACAAATATAACAAAAACTACGGGCTCATATGCAATTTTTTCATGTAACTTGTTTTGAAATATCTTACATATAGTATATGAACACATTTAAAATAATAAAATAGTATATATATTACCACATGCTAGTATATGAGGCATGTGGGGTAACTACCACCGGGTGGTAGGATGGATTTTCCCTATATATATATATATGATACTAGTGTATGATACTACCTTTAATTATAGCGCCTAGTATAATACATAGAGTATAGTATCATAGACGATCATATTTATTTCCATGCATGACACAAATTAGCATCACATTTAACATGATACGGTATCTACCTATATGTTATTCTAACCCCCTCTATCTTTAATTCTTTGCCACATCAACATACTTGCTATTTCCGAGTGCATGATATCGTCGACTATGATACCACCACTATGGCCAGCCTTATATAGTGGGGAGTATCATATACCATAGTATCATGCACATGATACTAGTGTATGATACTACGTACATACTTTCATAGTGCATAGTATCATAGAGTAGTATATATCATAGATGACCGTATTTATGGCCATGCATGACACAAAGTAGTATATCATTTATTATATATGTTATGGTATCTACCTATGTTACTACTTCTTTGCCACATCATCATATTTGCTATTCCCGAGTGCATGATACCAGCTATGATACTCCCACTATGGCCACCCTAAGGTTGGTTGTAATGGGAGTATCATAAGCGGTATCATGCATGCCAGCAAGACTTTTTGGATGATGTGGCACACAGTTAAATGAGGAAAGAGAGAGTGTGGTATCATATTAAATGCTGTACTACTTTGTGTCATGCATGGCAATTAATAAGGCAACCTAAGATACTAACTTATGATACTATGCGCGCATGACAGAGGTAGTATCATATACTAGTATCATGCATATATATGATACTAGCTAGTTTATGATATACTAGCTACCTCACTAATGCATAGACTCATAGAGTAGTATCATGTAGTACTTTATTTATTATCATGCATGGCACATAGTAGCATAGCATTTATTATGATATGGTTTCATGATATGATACTGAACCCTCTCGTTTTTCATTTAATTCTATGACAACTCATCAAAATTGCCTAGTTGGCATGCATGATACAAGCTATGATATCCCATTACGATCAGCCTAGCAAAGAAGGTGTAGAAATCATTTGTGCGTAGCTTTACGACTTTTCATCCGTTTGTTCGAGAAGCGGGGAGAAGTTTCAAACATTTCGGCCGTGAGGTGCATCCACTGGCGTAGGCCAAGCTGGTACTTTAATTACAGGAAATTCAGATGGAGGCCGGACATCATCAAAATCAATGTGTGCCCGTGGCATGCTCCCACGACACCGTGGAAATAAATTGGTAAAGTTTGGCACAAGTTTTGATGATCACTCCTTCCAAACCGGAGCATCTCACATGAAGGATCATGGTTTCCAAAAGGAGACGTGTCAATTCAAACTTCTGTGGCCGGTGACTTCATCGTTTGGCCTCATAAAAATTTCCACGATACGCAATCACCATTGTACCACGCGTTTTATTTTCTGGTGCATTTCAGGTATCGTTAGCTATATTTAAGACATTTTTTGAGTTTAACGTGCATTTTGTGCATAAAAACAAAATTACAACCGGAACTGCATGTGTTGTCGGAAGGGATGAGGATCGCCATTTGATCTGGGAGCATCCAGCGGTGCAGACGTATGATCTGTGGGGTTTGTGTTCTGGCAAATAAAAAAGCACGACCCAGATCGTGGGCGGGGTTTGGTGGGCACACGCCTTTCATTAACGAACCATGTGCTATTCGCAAACCAGATTGCATATTTTTGTTCACACATACTTAGTGAGATCAACTGAGTGTGCTACCTCTATGATATAATAATAATAATAACAAAAATAGTTCATATTCATTGCTTGAGTTGAAGGCCTATCAAGGTCGACATATTAACAGTTCTTATATCAACAGAAAACCGGGCATAACTCACAAATCCAGTACACGCGACAGTTCTAAGTTGAACGAATTAAGTTGCAGGGTAGGCATAAAGACTAGTCTTACGGCTTAATTCCCATGTACATGGGGGAACTGGGATCATTACGTTGACCCCGAAGGAACTTGGGTTTTCTGATGATTTTACGCTTCTCTATTACACGGGTGCGTGATCCCTTGGCTGGCAACTCATGAAATTTATTGTACTCATCCTCATCGGCAACATCGTCGACACCCAATACCCACTTCTTCCCTTGCATCACTACATGGCAGTTATTACGCAAGGTGTCTTCCGCAAAGAAAATCTGGGTAGCATCGCTAGCAAGAATGAATGAGTTCGCGTGACATGCCATTGTTGTCCTGTTAACACAGGTCTTCCTGTAATCATCAACCTTTACATGACCAAGAGGGATCCATGCGCACCTGAATAATGCACCTTAACTTTCCCATAGTCAAGCTCCCAAATCTCTTTGATGGTTCCATAGTATACCCTTTTATCAGGTACATCTACAGTCATGCATTCTATTCAAACAGAGCTATTCTGATACGAGGTCTTCTCATCATGTTCCTTAGTGTACAATATGTATCCATTTATGTCATATGCTTGGTATGTCAACACCGTAGGTGATGGCTTTTGTGCCAACCACGTAGCAATGTCATCGATGGATCCTTATGCCAAATGATTCTTCAGCCATTCGGTGTAGTTCTTAGTGTGCTCCTTCATCTCCACATCTGATGAAGGCACCATTGGTAAGAAGCTTTGGAGTATCTCCGCCAAGTGTTCTTCGGCATAAGCGCTGAGAAATGGGCTGCTAAGCAGTGCCGTCAAATGGGCTTTCTCTGCCAATTATCTAGGTGCATCCATTTGCGTGCCAGCAAGGACCGTCTTACCTTTCAGCATTCCCTCGTGGCGAGAGAGGGGCAAACCTATAGGTCATTGTTTCATGCAATGTTGAGGATATCGCTTATTGTTATCGTCTCGGTTAGCTAGGGATTAGAGATTAATCAGAAATCAATCGATTAATCGATTTTATCGGTCGACTATTAATCGGATATTTTGTGCAAATCTCATGTTCCCAACACTAAAATACGCTATATTCAACACCAAAACAATATTTGATAAAAGTGTTACCTTGATTTCTAGCCTTTGAATCCTGGTATAATGACAAAAAAATAGGACACCAATACATATTGCGTAACGAGGTCCACAAAACATAAATAAACATAGTTTTTGCAAACATAGTGCTATGAATAGGTCTGATTTATCGGTAGATACTCGATAAATCGCTTGTCAGAGCGATAAATCGGTCCAAAAGATAAATGGTGAAGATAAGGCATAATCTTATCGGTCACCCCCCGATTAGCGATAAATCGGAAGATTAATCGTTGAATTGGAAGATTTCTTGAACAGTGGTTTCATGTATTTAGTGCAAAACTCAACCACCTCCTCCGCGGTATAACCTTGTAAAATGCTTGCCTCTAGATGGTTTCGGTTCCGAAAAAAGCGCTTCTGTATTCCCATGAACCGCTCGAAGGGATACATGTTGCGAAGAAACACAAGACCACAATACTTCATCTCGCCGACAAGGTGCATAGTGAGATGGAGCATGACATCAAAGAATGACGGTGGGAAAAACATCTCTAGGATGGACAATATTCTTGCAATATCATCTTGCATATGATCCAGCTCTTCAGGATCTACAACTTTCTTCCATAGTTGGTTGAAGAAATCACAAAGCTCAATGAGTGTGTTTCTTATATCTTTGTCCATCAGATTCCTGATGGCCACTGGGAGGATTTGTGTCAACATTACCTGGCAATCATGTGACTTCATGTGTCCCAACTTCATTTTACCTGAGCTCACATCCATGAGACTTCTGATGTTTGCGGAGTAGGAAGAGGGTGTCTTAACTCACAACAAATAGGTGAAGAACTGTGTTGCTTCTTTTGTACTGAAATTGTAGCTCTGGCGAGCTTTGATGAATTTGTCATCATCTTCTGCTTCACTCTTTCGTTTTGATTGATCGGCAAGCATATCGAGCCGTGAACCCTCACCATCCTTTCTTTTACCTTTGATCTTGAGCAGAGTACCAAGGATGCTTTCACATACATTCTTCTCTACGTGCATGACATCGATGCAGTGACGTACACGTAGAATCTCCCAGTAAGGTAATCTCCAATACACCAATTTCTTCTTAAACACTTGACCTTGGGTGTTTGTTTCACGGTCAAAGCGTGATTCTTGCCAAGCACAACATTAATTTTTTAGCCATGTTGTCGACCACCTCCCCATCATAGGGTCTGGGGCCCAAACCTACCTTTGCCGTACCATTAACTTTAGCTTTCATCTTTTGGTATGGGTGATTCTTCCGTAAGAACCTACGATGACGCAAATACACGGTTTTGTCCGAGTTGGGAAGTCTTCTGCTAGCTGTCCTATCCATGCATATGACACACCCTACATCCCCTTTGTTTTCTACCCCGATGTGTTGCCTAATGCCGTCATATCTTGAATGGTGTGCACCAGCGTCGCATATAGATCAAAAATGTCCTTACTTTAAGCATCATAAGATTTTACAGCAGGTGCATCTAGCCACACTGTCAACAGTTCTTCTACTAGTAGCTGAAAATAAATGTCGATGTCATTTTCAGGTTGCTTCGGGCCTTGTATAATCATTGACATCATAATGTATTTTTTCTTCATACACAACCAAGGAGCTAGGTTATATATGCACAGAAGCACCAGCCATGTGCTATGATTGGTGCTCAGATCGCCAAAAGGACTCATCCCATCAGTACGCACCCCGAGCCATGTACTTCTTGGATCCTTGGCAAAGTCTTCAAACTTGTTGTCAATTAATTCCCACTAAGCCCCATCTTTTGGGTGCCTCATATACTTATCGGCAATTTTCTCATCATGACGCCACCGCAACCTCTTTGCCTCTCTAGGGTTTACAAACAAACGCCTCAACCTTGGAAAAGGCAAGTACCAAACAACCTTGAACGGGGTTCCTGTCTTGATCTTGTCGTCCAATTTGTACTTGTCCATTGCTCTCCTGCGCTTGTATCATGCACGCTTGCATTTGGGACATGCACGCAAATCTTTGTACTCACCACGGTATAATATACAATCATTCACACAAACGTGTATCTTCTGTACTTCAAGTTCCAATGGGCAAACAATTTTCTTTGCTTCACTCGTGCTTCTGGGGAGCACATTATCTTCCGGAAGAATTTCTTTGAAAATACCTAACATCTTTGTGAAGCCCTCGTTTGGTAGACCGTTTGCTGCACCAGGGTGGTACTCAACCGGGAATATTTCTTTTTGCAACCTGGATACAATTCTTTCTTGGAGTCCACAGTAATGGTTGGCACATCCTTGTACCCAATCATATCCTTTTCTGGGCCCTCAAAATCTGCAATCATAGCAGCAAAATCTGGCATATCAAGATCATCATCATCTGCGCCGACATCTTGGTTTTCAAGTGGGCGTTTTGGCTTTCTGGTGTTCCATTGGTAGCTTGACGCCTCTGCGCTGATGTTAGATTCAACATCCATGTGACACGGATCGGGGTTTGGCATCTCGCAGCCCTGGGTATCTTCATCAATGAGCTCCTCTTCAGCATGTCTAGTCCAACATGTATATCCATCCATAAATCCCCAAGATACTAAGTGCCATTGGACATCTGCAACTTCATGTGACTCTATATTGGCACAATAAGTACATGGACACAGGATGTAATCCGCATCACCAATTCTCCTCTTTGTACTTTTAACCAAATTCATGAACTCCGTCACACCACTGATAAATTTGCAGTGTTCTGATTCTTCATCCATTGAGATCATTCCATCTACACCACACGAATGGTAATTAAAAACAAAACAACAACATTAATACACATATTAATTGTGGCCCAAAGCTGCATGCATAAATCACAAGGCTTTATTTTCATAATTACTGAGGGCGCTCCATATTTTTATCCAGACATACAATGACAAAAATTAATGGCCAGTCAATTTACACGCAGAGTACTAGTACAAATATACCCTTAGGAATTGAATACCTTAATTAATTAGCCGCACGGTGACCTCCACCCAGGAGGTAGAGAAGCGCGATGCGGCGGCACGCCGAGACAGCAGGATCAAGGAGCAAAGCTTAGTGCGGCTGCCGCCTGAAGTTCGACCTCCACTATCCCGCCATCGACCACGATGGATGTGCTCGAATCATGCCACCGCCGACCTTGATGGTTGAGCTCCTCATATCTCCCGCCGCAGACCGAGGATTGACCTCCTATGACACCACCACCGCCAACCGACCGAGGATTGACCTCTTCTCGGATAGCTGGTGCCTAGGCCGCCACCGCCATCTCTATAGGCAGAGCGGCTGTTTTTTTTACATATATCCGTAGAGCGGCTGTTTACACGGTATCACTGTAACTCAATTATATGTACAGGGTAGTACATCACATATGGTTATGTAATGGAAACCGTGTCTCACCTACGTTGTCTTCTCACATGGTTTGGTGCGGAAATTGTGTGCGACGTTGTAATACCTAACACAAACGACATGTATAAAGAGTGTGCCGTATACTCCAATATATAGTGCCATAAGTAGTTCCTGACCGTTAGCTTATCCCCACAGTTTCCCCATTTCCTCCAAATCCCCACATAGCCTCCAAATTCCCTCGTGTGAACACTGCTAGGAAAAAGCTTATACACAGACACACTTATTAGTAGCGCTTGTTAAAGTAAAGTGCTACTGCTACATAACAGTAGCGCGTGTCGTGGTAGCGCGCTACTACCATAAAGATAGCAGTAGCGTGTTCACCACAAAATGCGCTGCTACTACGATGACTAGAACGGTTGCTGCCAAGCTTGGTATAGTAGCAGCGCCCTTCTAAGGACCGCATTACTGCTAACAAAATAGTAGCAGCGTGTTTTAGGGCGATAGTGCTGCAACTAACAAAAGGAAAAGAAAGGAAAAAAGTAAAGGAAAAAAAGAAAAGGAAAATTAAAGAAAAATAAAAAAATGAAAGCAATAGCAGCAGCGCGTTTCTACGAAAGCGTTGTAGCTACTTTAGCTAAGCGCGTTCCCCCAACACGCGCTATAGCTAACTTATCTATAGCCATAGCGTGTTTGTCAGGAAAACACTATAGCTAAGTAGCTATAGGGCATGTTTTGTAAAACCGCTACTATACCGCTTCGCGGGCGTCCCTCCTTCGCCCAATTCGCTAATCTTCTCGCAAGATCCCCAACCTCTCCCTTGCCGCCCCTGCGCTCCCTCGTCGCCCTGTCTTCGTCGCCGCCATCACCACCACCAGAGCCGCACGCCATCGCCGCCACCAGAGTCGTGCGCCCGCGAAGCCATCCTCGTCTGCTCGTCACCGGCCCTACTCCCTCATCGTGTGGGGACCCTGACTCATAAGTCGAGATCACCGAATGCACGTGTACAGTGATCCTAGAGATCAATGCTCACTGAGCACACAGAAGCTGAATACCAAGAGTCTTACATCCATACATACCGTTTTACACAAGTAGGACCATTATGGTCAAGTCTTGAGTGTATCATCGCAGCGGAAATCTTCAATAACAACTTGGACCCATGCCATCTGCCTTAACCCTACAGGCATTCTGACTGGGAAGCGTCCTAGCTCGCATGTTCGTCACCAAGGTACTCTTCATTATATCCTGTTCTTTCATGCCTGGCCAATAAAATAACCAGTGGCAAGCCAATGAGTACTTTGAATGTACTCGCAAGCAACCCTGTTTTGGTTCAAGATACATCAATGCATGATATAGGTAAATTTTTGCAGAAAGCTAGTTTTGAGTGCAATGACATGTTCAACAACTTGTAAGACATGCATCAGGAGAATTCAAGTATCCATGAGGTTAGGTTACAGATATCAACATAAATAGAGTGGGCATCAACCCAACTCAATCATGTCAAGTCCTTTGACTTGACCCAAGTAGATCTTCCCACTTATCCAAACACACACACTGGTTTGTAAACATGTGGACGTAGCCTAAGAGCGGTTACCCAACTGTCCTTGACCGTGGACACGGCTATTCGAATAGTTTTACACCCTTCAGAGGTTGCACACTTTACCCACAAGATCCGGGGAACTTCCGTGTCATCCACGACCCGCGATACCTCAAGTACCCGGGGTAAGCACCCGATCACTATCTTTCCCTAGACGACACTAACAAGGAGTCCACTCGTTGTTCCGTATCCTCACGATGTACATCATATGAGACTCACTCGAGATCGTAACATCCGAGAGGGGACACAACGGTGTGTCCGGTGCCCCATAAAAATGTTCTTGGCCGCCGTACCTGGCACGACCCCGTCCCGAGAGAGAGCACCAACTCTCCCCCGTCACTAGTAATGCTGGCTCCAAGCTAGTATCATCCTAGGTAATCAATAATGCCCTTTCCCATACAAGGGTAGAGTGGTTGCGCATGTAAGGTTGGAATAACGGTCGCAACTTAAACCAATCCATTTTGAAAACAACACACACTTGCCTCGGTACACCACTTCGTCATCAAGTGGCTACCCAACCCATCATCTTCCCCGGGCATAAGTGGCACCCGATGGGGTTTTCGAAAAGTCTTTTGAAAATACTTTGTCTCCATCACCATGCATATTCCCGTCCCTTTTTGCGTAGCACTACTTTAGCATCCTATCTACCCCCACCAGCATAACCCTCATAAGAAGGTAGGGTCATGCACAATGCAAGTATCAACGAGGAAGTACGGTGGCAAACCATCAAAGTGGTTACCACCTCATCATGATTTCGTTGCAACAACAATATGGTGCTTTATGACATGCATAAAAAGGGTTTCATAGACATGGTCAAAGGGCTGCTTGCCTGTTTTAACAAAGTCTTCGAGGTCTTCAAATATCTCTGGTCCAACTTCGGGCATTTCGTCTACTTCGTCAACTATCGTCGAAAACAACCATAATAAGCAACACAACAAGGCAAGAATAAAAGTGCTCTAAAAATGTGAGTTGGACTTTTCTAGGATACGTCTGGGAATATGAGGAATGACCAAGGTGATTTCATTGGAAGTGGATCCATGGATATTTCTAAACATTTCAATATGATGGAATCAATGGATTTGATGGATCCACAAGTTGTACACAGAATGCCATTTTATAAAAATGAGTAAAAGTACCCATTAATTCAGGCATGATTTTAGAAACATTTAGAAATTGGTTTCACTGGATTTGGAGTTGAAATGAATATAATATGGATTTTTGAAGTGGACTTATGTGGATAAATGACCTTTTTTAAAAGGTTCAGTGAAAACCAAGGACAACAAAAATGTCCATTGTGGCCTATTAAATAGGACTTGTTTTATGGAGTCTCTGGAAATTTGAATCATCAAATTTGGACACTATTTGAATTGTTTATGGATTTTACAAATTTACGGAAAAAGAAAAAGGAAATGGAAAGGGTTTTACCCTTATCCAGCGCACTGGGCGCAGTTTAGCAGTGGGCCTACCCAGTGGCTCGGCCGTGCGGGTGAGGAGGGGTGACATCGGAGGCGCATTTCTCCGGGCCTGTCTCCACTTAAATGATGGGCCCTAGCCGCTGGGTCGTTGACGTGCGGGGCCCAGCGCTCAGGCCATCGCCTACCTCCCGCTCGAACAAAGCAGAGGCAGGGGAGGGGAGGCTGAGTGGGCGCCGGCGCTCTCCCGGGCAGCATGGGCCACCTCTGGCGGCGCCCGGCACACCAGCGGACTTGGCGCGACGAGGCACACCTGTCCATGTGCTGCACGCACGCGCCGATGCTCGCAGTTGAGCAGGCTTTGGGTCCAGCGGATGGCGGCGGCGGGCTTGGTGGTGGCGCCCACTTTGGCTACGAAGGAGGGGTCCTAGGATGTTGGGGAGGTTAGTGGAGGATTGGGGGGTGCCACAGACCGGTTCAGAGGAGGAAGGGAGGCCGGGGCGGCTCGACTTTGAGCGGGGGTCCGAGGCGGCAATGGCGGCAAAGGAGGAGGGAGAAGGCACGGGAGGAGGAGTGGGTTGGTCCGGGGGTGCAAGGGAGGGAGAGAGAGAAGTTGGAGACGAGAGAAGGCTCGGGGTGGCCTTATACGGGCGCGGCCGGGAGGTGCCGTAGGCGGGGCGCACGGGCACAGCCATGGCGTTGCCAGAGGCCAAAAGGGCGTTCTGGTGCGTGCCTGGGGTGCTCGTGTTCGTCGTCCAGGCCGAGAGGAGAGGAGAGAGGGAGCATGGCGAGCTCCAGGAGGTCCCGCATGAGTGCGGCGACTGGCGGACGCGAGCAGCGCTCGGGCACGCA
Organism: Triticum aestivum; assembly: GCF_018294505.1. NCBI lineage: Eukaryota > Viridiplantae > Streptophyta > Magnoliopsida > Poales > Poaceae > Triticum > Triticum aestivum. The sequence continues at coordinate 356,861,124 of NC_057804.1, forward strand.
TGTCAGAGGTCGCCGGAGAGAGAAGGAGGAGGGGGCCGACCGTCTTGCGTGTCCCGGACGCCGAGGCGGCCTCGAGGGACACAAGGGGAAGGCCCTAGGTGGCCAGAAGCCTCGGGCAGGAGGCGGCTACAGTGCCCTGGTGCACTGTAGCACGCTCCAGAGCATGCATACGGCTGGCATTGGCATCTTTTTGGCGCCCAGGGCATGCCACTAGTGTCTAGGGGGTCAGGGTAGGAGTAAACAAAGGGGTGGTGGCCTTGGATGCCCTGGTGACCCAATGGGAGAGAGGTGGGGTTGAGAGAGAGAAAGAAGTTGCTGTCCAGGAACATAAATGGGGATGTTTCACTCTTCAATCATTGAGTTGAGGCCAGGGAAGAGTTACTGGAGGTGCAAGGGGACTCTGAGGAGCTGTGGTAAAAAGTTGAGGCCATGGAGATTAGTGGAAGAGGTCAAAAATGGTATTTTGGTGAAGCGGCAGAAGGTGTTTGATATTGGTTTGGGCAAGTAGATGATCTCCATTTGTCATGAGGCTTGATAGGGTCAAATGGTATGATAAAATAAGAGGTTCCACCAAGATTGAGTTCATTTGGGAAAAGTTTCCACTTCAACTTTTGTAAACCCTAGAAATCAGCAGAAATGGACTTTACAAGATTTAGTCATGCAAATCTGTTCTCCTTGATGCACCACTTGGTGTAGGGTCATCATTTGAGGTTATGAACATGTCCACAAAAGGTGAGATCAAAAGGAGAAATTTGCCAATGTAGAGTTGTTCAAATTTGGTTCTGGACAGGAAGGGTTTTGGGGCCCTTTGATCAAGTTAACTTGTTCTCCAACTTGTGCCACTTAGTCTAGATGTATAATCAGAACATTTGAGCATGTTCACAAGGTTTGAGAACATTTGGGAATGTTTGGCAATGTAAAGTTGCTCAAACTTCAAAATGGACAGAAATGGTTTTGACGGGACATGAGACTTGGAAAGATCACTAAATAAGGCATTTGTGACATGATGGATTTTTCTTGGATTTTTATGAAAATATTTCCTGTAGAAATATTTCAAATCCTTGAAATTGGCAGAAATGGTTTTGGGAGGTTTTGTCCAATATTTTGAACATGACCATGTGTTGAAACTCTTATATATGGGAAATATATGCCCACTTAGTTTCCCTAATTTTGTCAAATATTTTTAAAACATTAAAATAATTTTAACCTATTAAAGACCATTTTTTGCCTAAAGAAAAAGCCTTTAAATAAAATAATAAAATAAGTTTTAAAATTATATTTTTGGGGTTTATGGGTGTCCTATATCTAATAGGAGTCAAATATATTTTTGTAAAGATTTTTACTGCCCTTAATTAAGTACTTGCAGTGCAAATCTCAATTCATGGGTTTTTGACAAACTAATTTTTGAAAATACTATTTGGCCAAATTATTTTTGCAAGAAATTATTTTTATGTCCTATACACATGGCATGATCATTGGGATAGGTTTTTGGATCAAGGAGAAGGAGTATAAGAGTTGGAGGATTTATTTTATTTTTAGAGCACTTGCAAACAACAGACAAAAACCAATCAAGGCAAGTTCCAAAACACTCAAAAGTTTTTGTCAAACCACATTTTATCATGATTGTTAGCTTAAGTGTAGTGCCATGAAAATCAGGGTGTGGCAGACCTACCCCCCTTACAAGAATCTCGTCCCCGAGATTCCCAAACTATGCGCGGAAAGGAGTATGTTGACTTGGATTCGGGGTAGTCTTCACGTCCTCATACTGCTTCCATTTCCAAGTGGTGCTCCATTGAACCTTGAGGTACTTGATGGTGTGGCTTCGTGTATGATGTTCGGCTTGATCCAGGTTACTAAGGGGTTTCTCATGTAGGTCAGGTTGGGTTGGGGGTCGATGGCTCGATGATCGATGTCCTTGCTAGTGATCGGGCTAGCTAGGAAGTCGAAAACACTCCCGGAATTGTGTCATGTGGAAACATTACGCATAGTGGGTAACTCAGGTGGTAACTCTAGCTGGTAGCCATCTGCTCTTCGTCTTGTAGTGACCCCCGGGGGGGTTGTTAAATCTTGGTGTGAGCTTCCCTTTGACATGGAAATGCTTGGTTCCTTTTAGATAAGTGGCTTGTAGATACACCTGGTCTTCGACGCGGATGTTTACTTCTTGACGATGATGGTTGGTGTAGTTCTTCCTCCTGGACATGGCGATCTTCCGATGTTCCTTGACCAGCTCAGTGATTCTTCTTCCGTCTTCGGGTAGACAAGTATGTTACCAAAATAAAGATGAAAACCAACTTGTCCAAGTATTCCATGAATACTTTTTCATGAGGTACATAAAGTAGGATGGGGGTATTGGTGGTGGTCAGGGTTGAGTATGGTCCAAGGTGTTCTTGATCTAGAGTCAAGACCCACGGTCATGGTCCGACCATGTTGTACCTTGGTAGGGCTTAAGGGTTTCAAGGATTCTAGGGTGCGAGTGAACGTTTATCCTTGAGCACAATTCCTGATATGCCAATTGTTCTACTTAGTCCTCCAAACAGATCACCTTATACTGTTGAAAGCATCATTCCGTATAGGTTAACTCCAATCATCACTCATGCTATTCATATCCTCATGACTCCCAAGAGGAGGTCTAACAAAATCATATATGTCTACGATCCCCAAACTCATGTGTGTGGCTACCCCTAAAAGTCCATGGGTAGAGCATACAAGCTTCCAAGCTGGAATAAAACAGGACAATCCAAGTGCTCATCCTATTCTTCCAAGGTCCATGCTAGTGCATCTCTATCCGAAGGAAACACGTTGTATGCCACTCCAAAATCTTGTTTCCTTTTCTATGAATCAACTCCAACAACCCGTTAACTTCCATTAATCACTACATAATCCATTAATTCTACAAATCCAACGCCTATCCTGGTGTTCCACATGATCTCCTAAAGTCCCTATAATCCCCAATACTTGAAAGGGCTGCCTTACTATAGTCAGTCCACCAATTCCCGTTATTGTAATCTAGTAATACTCCAAGGTCAAGCTCACAAAGATGCCTAAATAAACTTCGACAATTAGTCCAATCTCCTAGTTTATTGTCCACCTAGAAACATGGTATTATGATCAAGATCATCAGTCTAAATCCAATTTACTCTGAACCATGTAGACATACTCAGCATCTATATTCAACTAGAATCATCTACTTAAATCCAAATCTCTTGTCCAACGAGAATTCCTACATGTTCCCCCAAGTCATTTACGTAATATCAAATGTCTCCTATCATTATCCCATGGCTAAGTGAAATCCAAATACTTCCAAGAATTCCAGCTTGCGAACACAATTATCCTACTAAATTCAATTTACTCAGGGGCTGAGCAAAAGTGGTGACATATCCAAACAACGGTTTGCTAGGACAGGATGGTTAGAGGTTTGACATGGCAATAGGGAGGCATGATAAACAGTGGCAGGTAGAGCTAACATAGCGATAGAGCGAGTACTAGCAAAGCAAAGATAGAAGTGATATCGAAGGTATGGTCATCTTGCCTACAAGGTTCTCAGAGTTGTCAAAGGCTTGATCCTCGTTAGCGTACTCAACAGGTTCCTCGTGCACATACTCGTCTCCCGGCTCTACCCAAAGCAAGAACACAAGCAATGGAAACCCAATAAATCACGGAGCAATGCACAAGCAACATGATGCAATACATGTCATGATATGTGAGAGGTGATATGCAATGCGTATGCATGCTTCAAAAGGAAAAATGATGAACAAGGCATCAACTTGGCAAACCAAGTATGCCACTGGAAAGATGAGGTGATTTCGGTTGAAATCAATATGAAGATCACTGGAAACGGATGCACGGTTTGCAAATGGCAAGCAAAACAAGAATGACACAAATCTGCGATTAACAGCACGATGCTACTTAGCATGCAACAAGAAACTATGCTACAGCACCCCAACATAATAACAAAGCATATGGCAGTGATCTACAGGAGATGCTTAACAAAAGAGGAACACTGAGCTACGGCTAAATCACACCACAACAAGTTCAAACAAGCATGGCAAAAGAGCAAAAGTTATGAGCTAGGACATGGCATAAACAACATCACGAAGCAATGTTCAGAGCAAGTTATCAACATGCTACAGGAACTTATAATAGCAAAACAAGGCACGACATGATTCTACTGAAAGCATAGAACAAAAGTCCCTTAGTGACCATTAGCCAAAAGGGATCGGAAAATATGATGGCACCCATGTAACATAGCAAGTTCCGTTAACAGATTCAGCAAACAAAGCATGGCATTGACAGAATTATGAAGGCACCTTCGTAAGCTCGATTCACTCACCACAAGTAATTGCATGACAAGATAAGCATAGCATCAGCAATAAGACATGTTTATGAAGCTAACCATGGCAAGAACAAGTCCATAGCATGCAAGGATCAACTACAACAACCTTGGCAAAATTGAATAACATGTAAACAATCTGCCAGGAAACATTTTGTAGCAAACGTAGAGCACGAAAATGACATGCTAGACTACTCCATAATTGCAACCAGGGGCATGAATGGATAGACCATAAACATATGTTCAAAACACCCTTACTGAAGTATCACAAAATATGCATGGATCTCTCTGAAGCAACATGTTTACATGGCATCAAAATAACAGTAGAACAGGGACTAAAATCAGCAACATCACAAGGCCTAGTTTGCATGCTTGTGCTAGTCACCACATTGATCACAAAAATACATGGTAAGCACCTCTGTAAATATGGCATGGCATAGTACAAAACACATGTAGGGATCAAGTACATAAGATGGACACATCAATCATGGCAAAAATGACAAAAGTGCATGTTCTGATAAGAATCTGAAACTTAAATCACATAGCCCTCTTCCAACAACATTTCGGGGATCAAGATGAGCTCAAATGAAAATGATGCAATGAAATAAAATGATGTACTCATCGAGGCGAACAATTCGGTATGCTACACGCCCAAAACGGAGCCACGGGTGCAAAGTTAGGACACGATGAATAAGGCATGAAAATAATGTAGACTTAGTGGAAATCGAAGTCAACCTAGGCTTATTCCAGATATGGATCCGGGTCAGGCGCGCGGATCGACGCGGGCCGGAGCCTCGCCGGAGCTGCTGGTCGGGAGGGGCCGGAGAGGAGCTCGGGGAAGGCCGGAGCGCAGTCGGGGCGGCCGGATCCGGCGGAGGGCGGCGGAGGAGCGAAGGGGCGCGGCGGCCGGGGCGCGCAGCGGCGGGCGGAGGCGGCGGCCGGCGGCGGCGGAGCGGCGAGATGGGGGCGACGGACCCGGCGGTCGGCAGCGTGCGTGGGGCGGCGCGGCAGAGCTGGACCGGGAGGGCCTCCCGCGGGCCCAGCGGGCTGGCGGCGTGGCGAAGTGGCGCGGCCACGTGGCGGCGCGTGGTTCGTCAGGCGGCGGCGGGCGAACGCTTCTGGCGTGGTCCGGACATGTCCGGCGCGTGGAGGAAGGAGAGGCTAGGGTTTGATCCGGATTTGGACGGGGAGGACATATTTGTAGGTAGAGGGAGCTAGGAGACTCCAAATGGGGTGCGGTTTTCGCCCACACGATCGTGATCCGACGACGGAGAGCATGGAAGTGACGTAGATGGGTTAGGGGGCTGTTTTGGAGGGGTGTTGGGATGCAACTCAAAAGAGGCCTTTGCGGTTATGCGGTCAACCGTTGGAGTATCAAACGACCTCCAAATGGCACAAAACTTGACAGGCGGTCTACTGGTGGTATACCAGGGCCACATGGCAAGGCTCGGTCCATTCCGAGAATGTTCAACACCCGCACACTAAAAGAGACAAGAGGGGTGCGCCGGTGCATGTGGGAGTGTCGGATTGCAAAACGGACAACAGGGAAAATGCTCGGATGCATGAGACGAACACGTATGCAAATGAGATGCACATGATGACATGATATGATATGAGATGCATGACATGAATAAAATGCAAAACAAAAGAAAAAACCCAACCACGGAGGGAATATCATAACACATGGCCGAAAATGGCAAGAGTTGGAGTTACAAAGATGGAAAGTTACATCCGGGGTGTTACAACACTCCACCACTACAAGAGGATCTCGTCCTGATATCTAGGACTGAAAGAACTCCGGATATTCGGAACGGAGGTGATCCTCGCGCTCCCAGGTGGCTTCTCGGTCGGAATGGTGTGACCACTTCACATTCAGGAATTTGATTGACTTGTTGCAAGTCTTGCGCTCGGTTTCTTCAAGAATAGCAACGGGGTGCTCATGATAAGAGAGATCTTCTTGGAGGTTCATTTCTTCGAAGTTGATAGTGCGCTCGGGAGTCTTGAAGCACTTGCGAAGCTGTGACACGTGAAACACATCGTGCACGTTTGCAAAGTTGGATGGAAGCTCAAGTTGATAGGCGAGGTCGCCTCTTTTGCCAATGATCTTGAAACGACCCACGTATCTAGGGGCAAGCTTCCCTTTGATACCGAAGCGATGAGTGCCTTTCATTGGAGAGACGCGGAGGTAGACATGGTCTCCGATTTCAAAAGCCAAGTCACGGTGCTTGCTATGATAGTAACTCTTCTGGCGCGATTGCGCGGCTTTGAGATTCTCACGAATTACTTTGCACATTTCTTCGGCTTCTGTGATCAAGTCGTTGCCAAGAAGTTGGCGTTCACCTGTATCGGACCAATTGAGAGGACTACGACACTTTCTGCCATAGAGAATTTCGAATGGGGCCTTGCCCGAACTCACTTGGAAGTTGTTGTTGTAGGAGAACTCGGCATATGGAAGACAATCTTCCCACTTCATACCGAAGGAAATAACACAAGCCCTGAGCATATCTTCAAGGATTTGATTGACTCGCTCGACTTGGCCACTTGTTTGAGGATGGAAAGTTGTGCTGAAACGAATGTTGGTGCCCATGGCCTTCTGTAAGGAGTCCCAGAACTTAGAAGTGAAGATGCTTCCACGATCTGAAGATACCAATTGTGGAATACCGTGCAAGGAGACAATTATGGAGGTGTATAGCTCTGCCAGCTGACCTGCTGTGATAGATTCTTTGATAGGAAGGAAATGAGCCACTTTAGTAAGCTTGTCAATGACAACGAAGATAGCATCATTTCCACGCTTGGACTTAGGAAAACCAGTCACGAAGTCCATCTCGATATGGTCAAACTTCCATTCTGGAATAGTAGGAGGTTGGAGGAGACCAGCTGGTCGTTGGTGTTCTGCTTTCGCCCTTCTGCAGACATCACATTCATTCACAAATTGAGTGTGACGCCCCCGATTCAATCGTACACTAATCATGCACGCAAATGTGTACGATCAAGATCAGGGACTCATGGGAAGATATCACAACACAACTCTACAAATAAAAAAAAGTCATACAAGCATCATAATACAAGCCAGGGGCCTCGAGGGCTCGAATACAAGTGCTCGATCATAGACGAGTCAGCGGAAGCAACAATATCTGAGTACAGACATAAGTTAAACAAGTTATCATAAGATGGCTAGCACAAACTGGGATACAGATCGAAAGAGGCGCAGGCCTCCTGCCTGGGATCCTCCTAACTACTCCTGGTCGCCGTCAGCGGGCTGCACGTAGTAGTAGGCATCTCCGGTGTAGTAGGGGTCGTCGTCGACGGTGGCGTCTGGCTCCTGGACTCCAGCATCTGGTTGCGACAACCAGAAAGAAAGGAAAGGGGAAAAAGGGGGGAGAAAGCAACCGTGAGTACTCATCCAAAGTACTCGCAAGCAAGGAACTACACTACATATGCATGGGTATATGTGTAAGGAGGCCATATCAGTGGACTGAACTGCAGAATGCCAGAATAAGAGGGGGATAGCTAATCCTGTCGAAGACTACGCTTCTGGTAGCCTCCGTCTTGCAGCATATAGAAGAGAGTAGATTGTAGTCCTCCAAGTAGCATCTCCAAGTAGCATCTCCAAGCAGCATATCCAGTAGCATCTCCAGTGGCATCGCATAGCATAATCCTATCCGGCAATCCTCTCCTCGTCGCCCTGCGGAAAAGCGATCACCGGGTTGTCTGTGGAACTTGGAAGGGTGTGTTTTATTAAGTATCCGGTTCTAGTTGTCATAAGGTCAAGGTACAACTCCAAGTCGTCCTATTACCGAAGATCACGGCTATTCAAATAGATTAACTTCCCTGCAGGGGTGCACCACATAACCCAACACGCTCGATCCCATTTGGCCGGACACACTTTCCTGGGTCATGCCCGGCCGCGGAAGATCAACACGTCGCAGCCCCACCTAGGCACAACAGAGAGGCCAGCACGCCGGTCTAAACCTAAGCGCAGAGGGGTCTGGGCCCATCGCCCATAGCACACATGCACGTTGCGAGGGCGGCCGAAAGCAGACCTAGCCTAGTGGCATTCCAGTCCAATTCGGCGCGCGCCGCTCCGTCGCTGACGTCTGAAGTGCTTCGGCTGATACCACGACGCCGGGATACCCATAACTACTCCCGCGTAGATGGTTAGTGCGTATAGGCTCGTAGCCGACTCAGATCAAATACCAAGATCTCGTTAAGCGTGTTAAGTATCCGCGAACGCCGAACAGGGCCAGGCCCACCTGTCTCCTAGGTGGTCTCAACCTGCCCTGCCGCTCCGCCACAAAGTAACAGTCGAGGGCCGTCGGGAACCTAGGCCCACCTCTACCGGGATGGAGCCACCTGTCCTTTCAGCCCCCTCGTCAGAATCACTTGCGGGTACTCAATGAGCTGACCCGACTTTAGTCACCATCTGTATAGTATGTATGTATGTATAGTATATACCCGTGATCATCTCCCAAGTGATCACGGCCCGATAGTATAGCAAGGCAGACTGACAAGAATGTAGGGCCAATGATGATAAACTAGCATCCTATACTAAGTATTTAGGATTGCAGGTAAGGTATCAACAAATGTAGCGACAATGTTAGGCTATGCATCAGAATAGGATTAACAAAAGCAGTAACATGCTACACTACTCTAATGCAAGCAGTATAGAGGAGAATAGGCGATATCTGGTGATCAAGGGGGGGGGGCTTGCCTGGTTGCTCTGGCAAGAGAGAGAGGTCGTCGGTGACGTAGTCGACCACAGGGGCATCAGCATCGGTCTCGAAGTCTACCGGAGAGAAGAGGGGGAAGAAACAATGAATACAATGCAAACAAATGCATATCGATGCATGACATGACAAGTAATGATGCTAGGTGTGCCCTATCGTGGTATAAGGTGGAACTGGTTAAGGGGGAATCATCCGGGAAAGTATTCCCGGTGTTTCGTGTTTTCGGGCAGAGGAGCCAAAGGGGGAAAGTTGCGGGTTCGATAGGTTAGGGGTGTGTGGCGGACGAACGGACCGCTTATCCGGATTCGTCTCGTCGTTCTGAGAAACTTTCATGTACAAGGTATTTTCAACCGAGCTACGAATTATTTTATATTAATTTTTAAAGTTTTAAATGATTTTCTAATTTCTGGATTTAATTTAATTCGAAAAATAATAAATACTTAATTGCCATGGATACATAGAGAAGTGTACCCAGGGATGTCCTTGTGAGGCAGACAGTGGGCCTGGTCAATTGCTGACTCAGCATTGACTGTTGACTTGGTCAAATGGTGAACAGTGTTTGTGGGACCCGCATGTCATTGACTGGGTTATCACAGTCAGCGGTTTGACTGGTCAATGGGGCCAGTGGGACCCATGTGTCATAGGTACACATGTTAACAGGGTTTTTTTAATAGTTTTAGTTAAATTTGTTAACTAGCAGGCCCAGAGGTCAGTGAGTGCTTAAGGTTATGATTTAGCCCTAAACAAGTTTAGGCCCAAACTAATACACAGCATGGGCCCACGCGTCGGTGCCACACCTAGTGGTTCGAACGCCGGCGATGCGAACAGAGAGCGGAGGTGCTCGCCTGGCGGCCATCTCCTGCGACGGCTGGATCTATAGGTGGGTTCGGCAGACGCAACGCGACGAGGCGCTCCGGAGGATGGCCGCGGGGTTGTCGGAGGTGGGCTGCAAAGGCGCCAGCGTCGGGGCTCGGCCTCGCAGCGCGTGCGGCGAGGACGGCAGGGTGCGGCCAACAGCGTGCGGCGTAGTCGGGCGCGGGGGTGGCGGGCGCGTTCACGAGGAGGGGCGAGCAAAGGCGGGAGCGCCGTCAAGTGCGCAGTCGACGCGGGCGGCAGAGGTGAGGGCCGCCGCGGTAAGGCACTAGGCGGGGGAAGGAGAACCGGGGTCCTCACCATCCGTTGGAGGGAAGGGGCGTCGAGGCACGGTGAAGCCTTTGGGGAGGAGGACGGGGATGCGTCGTTGGCGAGGAGGAGACGAGGAGGACGAGGCGAAGGGCGGTGGCGAGGTCCAGTGAGAAGGAGGCCGTGGCACGGGCGCGAGGGAGGGGGCCGTCACCGGCGAGCGGCTCGTGCACCGCAACAGGGTCGCCGGGCGGTGCGGGGCTCGAGCACGGCGCCCTGCGGAGCCAGGGCGGCGGCGGGGCGCAGGGCGAGGCGCGGGCACCAGGGACGATGGGGTCGAGGCAGTTGAGGCCGAGGAAGCGATCCGGCGGCGTCATGGCGGCTGGGTCGGGGGCGACGGGATCGGGCCCCTCCCCGATCTAGAGTGTGGGGGCACCGGGAAGGAGGGTTGAGGAGGCGGGCACTGGGCGGTGGCGGCGATGGTGAACGGCGGCGCCGCCAACGGGGACGGCCCGATCCGATCTGGATCGGGTGAGAGGGAGAGACGAGGGAGTGTGTGGGGGGGGAGTGGCTGCGGTCGTGGGGATTAGGGTTTGGGTCGCCACGGGGTTATGGGGAGTGGGGTGGCCGGCTGGGCCGGCTAGGCGGCCCAGTGGGGTTGATGGCCTGCTGGGCCGGAGCCGGGGGGGGGGGTTCCTTTCCCTTTTCTTTTTTTTTGTCTGTTTAGTTGTTCTCTTTTGTATTAGTTTAGTTTTCTGTTAGTTTGTTTTTCTATTTTATTTCTTTTCTTTTCTTTTATTCTTTCCTGTTTTACTTTAGTCACCTTTTATTTTAGTTTCTGTAAAATATATACATAGCATCTAATTTAGTATCTCAGTTTAGTCCACCGTCACAAAATGTCTAGTCCCCAATTAATTTAGTTTGATAATTTACTAATTAGTAAAGGCATTTAATTATTAGTTTTTATTACTGTTTTATTTATTTCAGTGCCATTAAATAGTTTATAAAAATGTGGATTCTCCACCATAATTATTTATGCAATATTTGGCACATATAGAACATTTTAGTTTAATGTTTGAAAACTTTTATTGTTTGCCTTGGTTTTGAATTTTTGAATTCAGACGGGATTGAATCATCGTGAGGTTTACAACAGTAAGAGTGGTGACGTGGCATCATTAGCAGAGTTTTACTGTAGCCTAATTATCCGGGCGTCACAATTCTCCTCCACTATAAGAAATCTCGTCCCGAGATTTAAGAGGGGTCTAAGGGGGAAAGGTTTGGTTACGAAATTCTAGCGAACCTTCTTGGTCTTGGTAGCTCTTCTCGAAGAGGACGATCCATAGCATTGATGTCTTCATTCCTATGCATCAATGCATCATGATGAAGTTGTCGTCCTTTCTTCGGAGTCTTCATTGTACGTATGAAGCACAAGGGGTAACTGCGAAAAAACAGACCTCTGAAAGGTCGACTATCTGGTTGATAACCTCGGGGATGGTGGCGGAAAGTAACTCTCGAATGGAAACTTAAGACAATATCGAGAGTAGAGTAAGTAAGTACCATGAGATATTTCGAGCGGGTAGGCAATCGTTCGATGCCTGAAACAAAGTGTGAAACGGGTCCAGAGCAACGGTAATAAGTATTGTGTCTGATACCAGAATTGATGATCTCTCGGGAGGTGGCTCGTGAATTATATATGAGGCCACGCGTGAGGCATAGCTTTGGAAATCTAGGGTGGACAGGAGAGTCAGGTTTCGATCCTGTGGAACTGTGGGTTATGGGCCCACCATGTGGGTTAAAACTAGCAAGGGTGCTGACATCTTGCACGGTCACGATAGTAAGGTATGTTAGAGGGTAGCTTGCCATTTATGTTGGCAACAGTGTCGGTACCAAGGGCGAGGGACAAAGAGAACCATTTTCCTGCTCGTTGAACGAGGCGGACCAATAGGCAAAGTTCTCGTCCATTGGTGGTTACCGGAATGCTATCAACAAAAGAAACAGGGTCTTACTGACACGGTTGTACAATGAGATGCTTACCTAAGCAGGGGGGTATCACTGCTCAGTTAAGTCAGATTACAAGAAAGGTTAAACAAAACAATGGAAAGGAAAATGTGTTTAAACACATATTTCAGGGGTATATCCTTCCCAAGGACAAGTAGAGCATGATAACCATGACAGGATAATAAGTAGAAAACACGTTAGGGAAGGGGAGAGAAATTTCATGACATTACCCATACAATGATGTTTGGATAATTTGAGTAAGAAAAATTAGCATTGTGCTTCAAGTGTTCTTATTGATGATAGGAGTACCACATACATGCTTCGTAATAGCATTGACATGGTCTTTAAGCAAAGTTCGGACTTTGGACACACAAGGCATCCATCATGAACAACTCATAGAATAAGTCCTATGATTTCCTCATGAAAGAATGGTTAACCTTGCAAAAAGAAATTATAGCAGTAGGTCCTCCGGCCAGGTGTGCTGGACATGCCATCACCTTACCGGGTCATAAAAGACCAATGTTATAACTCTTGGAAATGTCCCAGCCATCATATCTGACTGAGGTTCAGATCCGATTGGTGTCAGGATACCTCTGACTTAGGAGGCCAGAGAAGAAAAGGTGCAACACAAATGACGAGATGACATTGTAAGATTCTCGGGAAATTTACTACAGAAGCGAGTTCCGAAACAAAAGCTCATCATTAAATCAAGGAGAGGAAGAGGAGGTAGATGATGAACTCAGCGACAATCCACCGAGATTTTCAAAAGATGGATTTCCATAATTATGTGTACAAGGAGATATCAATTGTCAGATCAAATGATATAATGATGTATGTTCGAGAAAAACATACACAATTAAACATTGGTTGAAAGGTGCACCCGAAATATGGGTTGGGTTGCACAACCAATGTCAGAATGGTGATTCAATAGTCAATAGCCTAAGAATGAACTTTCGACCATTAACTTCAAAAAAAAAAAATAGGGTTGCTAGAAGGAAGAATCCCAAACAACACCGTTCACTTGTTGGCATTAACACGGGGACCAAGATAGAATGGTGATGGTGAGAAGTATTTCTATGTCAAGAATTCTCAAGAGGTGAAACAAATCTCAGAACATTCTTGACATAAAGGATGGTAATACTCCAAGGTAAACAAGAACAATTGCTGGATAGTAAGGAACTCATGGTATAACACTAAACATGAACAAGCTTGTGTTGGTGGGAGGGCAATAAAGTGGTCGACGATAATACAATTCATCGAGGGCAAGGATGGTATGTCTCATCATGAATTCAATTGATATCCTGGATGAGCTCAGAATGTTGATGATCACGACACCTTTGTCGCGAGAGTTCATGAAGATGTAATCGATCGGTAACGACATCAAGTCAAGTAATGATGAAGTGAAAGGTTATTGGAACCAAGGGTACGACACAAACTCGAAACCAAGCTTGTTGTTCAAGGCGAAATGATATGACGATGAGGATCGACGTAAGGTTAGTTCATCGTCGAAAATTGGTGCTCCGAGAACAAGGACCAGGTAGCACAGTTAGAATCGTCACGACAATGATATAGACAAACAGGCTAGGAATGGCGTGATCGGGTACAAACTCGTACTTATAGAAGCTTACTGAAGAGTTGTTGAACCGAAGAGCGGACTCGGTTCAGTTATCGGTGTCTTTGAGTGTTCAATAACTCAGAGCCCGCGAAAAATTGGAATCGGTGGGAAGGTAGCACTTGATGAAGAACTCATAAAAAGTTATGCAGTTCCATGATAATCTCGAGATACCAGGGGGGTAATACTCGACACAAGATCAAAGTAAAGGTTGGACTGGTGTATTGATCCATAGAAGACAATTGTTTTAACTTGTCCGAGAAATGAGATCAAAGAAGAACAATCATGGTCGGAACCACGGTTGCAAAAGGCCAGATCCTAGATATAAGATGAACTTATACCAAAGGAATAATTTATTTAAGAGAAGCTTTAATGATAAGATCTACATCGTGTCCATGGGCATGAACACAAGTTCAAGGTCGACTCCCACTTCTCCAATGCATAACCTTTCATTCACTTCTCACGTTCGATGAAGTTGCAGTGTTGAAATTTTATCTGGTGAAGCACCAGAAGAGTATGACTCGTGAAAACTTTCGGGTTCACACGGTTTAGAGAAGGCATATGTTCAACCCATAGGGGCTTCTTAGAAACATATACCAAATCTTCAGAAGTAATTAACTCAAGCTCAAAGGCAGAGCATGGTTGAGAAAGCAGAGGATACAATTTACCAAAGGCATTGTGTATCGGAGAAAGAACTCACAAGGTGATCAAATGTGAAGGACACTGTCGGATAACAATCCAACAAAGGACTTGATGGTCCACAAAGGATCTGATACGAGTATCGGTACTCAACTAGAGGGAGAAGAATGCAAGGAGATCGGATTATAGAAACAACTGACTAACTCAATTGTCAAATGCAAAGGAATTATGATTTCCAAATCAAGGGATCAGAAGCAATGCTCTGATTAGGGATGGATAAGTTGAATAGCCTTAGGATATAATCAACGACAATTGGATTTGTCGAGAACCAATTCCAGTTAAAAGAATGGAAGCTCAGCCGGAAAAGTAATTTATAAGGATCAATGATGATTGCGTGTATTCGCAAACATATTGAGTCAACAGACTCAAAATGATAATGACAAGGAATGTCATTAAGACTACGAGACTTATGGGATTAACCATAATGCGAGCAAACAAGAATCTCAAGAGCCAAAGGCTCCAGAGGATTTTCGGAAGATCGAATATTATTTTGAAGACTTTTGTGAAACACAAGAACAACTGGGGATGAGCGGATACTCGGCAAGCACGAGTAATTATCCGTAGGGGTATTCATGCAGCAAGGAACTGCAGGGCAGTAAGCGTAAGAATTCTCGGAATATCGAAGAGTATTTCAGGACATCTTGTAATAACAAGAGCAACTGGGGATGACAATATGAACGATAGGTGTAAGTAGTTATCCAGAGGGATTTATCGATGGAAGTGAATTGCAAAAGCGATGGCACATAGTCTCGAGAGCACATCGTAGAGTATCTTCGGAATCTTCTGGTGTAGCAGGCGATCATCTGAAGTGAGGGGCTCTCCGGGAAAAAGTACTTGCGAGAACCTAAAGTTAGTTTTGTTTTTAGCAAAATCGTTTAACCCGAATAGAAGAGAGTTCAGAATCCCAGAGTAAAGGTCGAGGAGTAAAAGATCCTAATACCACCCAATGGCGACGTGGGCCCATGGGCCGCACAGCCATGTTAGTGAAAGTTTTGTAAAGTCTAGACTCGACTTCGGCCAAGGAGTTGGAAGGGAAATTCCTATAGGCAGTCGGCTCTGATACCAACTTGTGACGCCCCCGATTCAATCGTACACTAATCATGCACGCAAATGTGTACGATAAAGATCAGGGACTCACGGGAAGATATCACAACACAACTCTACAAATAAAAAAAAGTCATACAAGCATCATAATACAAGCCAGGGGCCTCGAGGGCTCGAATACAAGTGCTCGATCATAGACGAGTCAGCGGAAGCAACAATATCTGAGTACAGACATAAGTTAAACAAGTTGCCATAAGATGGCTAGCACAAACTGGGATACAGATCGAAAGAGGCGCAGGCCTCCTGCCTGGGATCCTCCTAAACTACTCCCGGTCGTCGTCAGCGGGCTGCACGTAGTAGTAGGCACCTCCAGTGTAGTAGGGGTCGTCGTCGACGGTGGCGTCTGGCTCCTGGACTCCAGCATCTGGTTGCGACAACCAGAAAGAAAGGAAAGGGGAAAAGGGGGGAGAAAGCAACCGTGAGTACTCATCCAAAGTACTCGCAAGCAAGGAACTACACTACATATGCATGGGTATATGTGTAAGGAGGCCATATCAGTGGACTGAACTGCAGAATGCCAGAATAAGAGGGGGATAGCTAATCCTGTCGAAGACTACGCTTCTGGTAGCCTCCGTCTTGCAGCATATAGAAGAGAGTAGATTGTAGTCCTCCAAGTAGCATCTCCAAGTAGCATCTCCAAGCAGCATCTCCAGTAGAATCCAGTGCATCGCATAGCATAATCCTACCCGGCGATCCTCCCTCGTCGCCCTGTAGGAAAGCGATCACCGGGTTGTCTGTGGAACTTGGAAGGGTGTGTTTTATTAAGTATCCGGTTCTAGTTGTCATAAGGTCAAGGTACAACTCCAAGTCGTCCTGTTACCGAAGATCACGGCTATTCGAATAGATTAACTTCCCTGCAGGGGTGCACCACATAACCCAACACGCTTGATCCCATTTGGCCGGACACACTTTCCTGGGTCATGCCCGGCCGCGGAAGATCAACACGTCGCAGCCCCACCTAGGCACAACAGAGAGGCCAGCACGCCGGTCTAAACCTAAGCGCACAGGGGTCTGGGCCCATCGCCCATAGCACACCTGCACGTTGCGAGGGCGGCCGAAAGCAGACCTAGACTAGTGGCGTTCCAGTCCAATTCGGCGCGCGCCGCTCCGTCGCTGACGTCTGAAGTGCTTCGGCTGATACCACGACGCCGGGATACCCATAACTACTCCCGCGTAGATGGTTAGTGCGTATAGGCTCGTAGCCGACTCAGATCAAATACCAAGATCTCGTTAAGCGTGTTAAGTATCCGCGAACGCCGAACAGGGCCAGGCCCACCTGTCTCCTAGGTGGTCTCAACCTGCCCTGCCGCTCCGCCACAAAGTAACAGTCGAGGGCCGTCGGGAACCCAGGCCCACCTCTACCGGGATGGAGCCACCTGTCCTTTCAGCCCCCTCGTCAGAATCACTTGCGGGTACTCAATGAGCTGACCCGACTTTAGTCACCATCTGTATAGTATGTATGTATGTATAGTATATACCCGTGATCACCTCCCAAGTGATCACGGCCCGATAGTATAGCAAGGCAGACTGACAAGAATGTAGGGCCAATGATGATAAACTAGCATCCTATACTAAGTATTTAGGATTGCAGGTAAGGTATCAACAAATGTAGCGACAATGTCAGGCTATGCATCAGAATAGGATTAACGAAAGCAGTAACATGCTACACTACTCTAATGCAAGCAGTATAGAGGAGAATAGGTGATATCTGGTGATCAAGGGGGGGCTTGCCTGGTTGCTCTGGCAAGAGAGAGAGGTCGTCGGTGACGTAGTCGACCACAGGGGCATCAGCATCGGTCTCGAAGTCTACCGGAGAGAAGAGGGGGAAGAAACAATGAATACAATGCAAACAAATGCATATCGATGCATGACATGACAAGTAACGATGCTAGGTGTGCCCTATCGTGGTATAAGGTGGTACTGGTTAAGGGGGAATCATCCGGGAAAGTATTCCCGGTGTTTCGTGTTTTCGGGCAGAGGAGCCGAAGGGGGAAAGTTGCGGGTTCGATAGGTTAGGGGTGTGTGGCGGACGAACGGACCGCGTATCCGGATTCGTCTCATCGTTCTGAGCAACTTTCATGTACAAGGTATTTTCAACCGAGCTACGAATTATTTTATATTAATTTTTAAAGTTTTAAATGATTTTCTAATTTCTGGATTTAATTTAATTCGAAAAATAATAAATACTTAATTGCCATGGATACATAGAGAAGTGTACCCAGGGATGTCCTTGTGAGGCAGACAGTGGGCCTGGTCAATTGCTGACTCAGCATTGACTGTTGACTTGGTCAAATGGTGAACAGTGTTTGTGGGACCCGCATGTCATTGACTGGGTTATCCAATCAGCGGTTTGACTGGTCAATGGGGCCAGTGGGACCCATGTGTCATAGGTACACATGTTAACAGGGTTTTTTTAATAGTTTTAGTTAAATTTGTTAACTAGCAGGCCCAGAGGTCAGTGAGTGCTTAAGGTTATGATTTAGCCCTAAACAAGTTTAGGCCCAAACTAATACACAGCATGGGCCCACACGTCGGTGCCACACCTAGTGGTTCGAACACCGGCGATGCGAACAGAGAGCGGAGGTGCTCGCCTGCCGGCCATCTCCTGCGACGGCTGGATCTATAGGTGGGTTCGGCAGACGCAACGCGACGAGGCGCTCCGGAGGATGGCCACGGGGTTGTCGGAGGTGGGCTGCAAAGGCGCCAGCGTCGGGGCTCGGCCTCGCAGCGCGTGCGGCGAGGACGGCAGGGTGCGGCCAACAGCGTGTGGTGTAGTCGGGCGCGGGGGTGGCGGGCGCGTTCACGTGGAGGGGCGAGCAAAGGCGGGAGCGCCGTCAAGTGCGCAGTCGACGCGGGCGGCAGAGGTGAGGGCCGCCGCGGTAAGGCACTAGGCGGGGGAAGGAGAACCGGGGTCCTCACCATCCGTTGGAGGGAAGGGGCGTCGAGGCACGGTGAAGCCTTTGGGGAGGAGGACGGGGATGCGTCGTTGGCGAGGAGGAGACGAGGAGGACGAGGCGAAGGGCGGTGGCGAGGTCCAGTGAGAAGGAGGCCGTGGCACGGGCGCGAGGGAGGGGGCCGTCACCGGCGAGCGGCTCGTGCACCGCAACAGGGTCGCCGGGCGGTGCGGGGCTCGAGCACGGCGCCCTGCGGAGCCAGGGCGGCGGCGGGGCGCAGGGCGAGGCGCGGGCACCAGGGACGATGGGGTCGAGGCAGTTGAGGCCGAGGAAGCGATCCGGCGGCGTCATGGCGGCTGGGTCGGGGGCGACGGGATCGGGCCCCTCCCCGATCTAGAGTGTGGGGGCACCGGGAAGGAGGGTTGAGGAGGCGGGCGCTGGGCGGTGGCGGCGATGGTGAACGGCGGCGCCGCCAACGGGGACGGCCCGATCCGATCTGGATCGGGTGAGAGGGAGAGACGAGGGAGTGTGGGGGGGGGAGTGGCTGCGGTCGTGGGGATTAGGGTTTGGGTCGCCACGGGGTTATGGGGAGTGGGGTGGCCGGCTGGGCCGGCTAGGCGGCCCAGTGGGGTTGATGGCCTGCTGGGCCGGAGCCGGGGGGGGGGGGGGTTCCTTTCCCTTTTCTTTTTTTTGTCTGTTTAGTTGTTCTCTTTTGTATTAGTTTAGTTTTCTGTTAGTTTGTTTTTCTATTTTATTTCTTTTCTTTTTTTTATTCTTTCCTGTTTTACTTTAGTCACCTTTTATTTTAGTTTCTGTAAAATATATACATAGCATCTAATTTAGTATCTCAGTTTAGTCCACCGTCACAAAATGTCTAGTCCCCAATTAATTTAGTTTGATAATTTACTAATTAGTAAAGGCATTTAATTATTAGTTTTTATTACTATTTTATTTATTTCAGTGCCATTAAATAGTTTATAAAAATGTCATTCTCCACCATAATTATTTATGCAATATTTGGCACATATAGAACATTTTAGTTTAATGTTTGAAAACTTTTATTGTTTGCCTTGGTTTTGAATTTTTGAATTCAGACGGGATTGAATCATCGTGAGGTTTACAACAGTAAGAGTGGTGACGTGGCATCATTAGCAGAGTTTTACTGTAGCCTAATTATCTGGGCGTCACATTGAGCAATCTCTCGCTTCATTTGAGTCCACCAATATGACTGCTTGAGGTCATGGTACATCTTTGTACTTCCAGGATGAATGGATAGCAGGGAATTGTGTGCCTTGTTCATGATGACTTTTCTCAGATCGCCTTTAGGAACCACAATTCGATCCTCGAACAAAAGAGTATCTTTGTCATCCAAGCGATAGCACTTGTATTTGGGAATGCCCTTGTCAATACCACGTTTCACCTTCTTCACCATGGTATCCAGGAGTTGTGCCTCATGAATTTGATCTTCCAAAGTAGGAGAGACTATGAGGTTGGCAAGAAAGCCTTGAGGAACAACTTGAAGATTCAGCTTGCGGAAAGCTTCACAAAGATCCGGTTGAAATGGCTTGAGAATTAGACTGTTGCAATAAGCCTTTCTGCTCAGAGCATCTGCAATCACATTCGCCTTGCCAGGAGTATATTCAATACTCGGATTGTACTCTTGAATCATTTCGACCCATCGAGTTTGCCTAAGGTTGAGGTTGGGTTGAGTGAAGATATACTTGAGGCCCTTGTGATCCGTGAAAATGTCCACTTGCCTTCCCAATAAGAGATGTCTCCATGTTATCAATGCATGGACAACTGCCACCAACTCAAGATCGTGAGTGGGGTAGTTCTTTTCGTTGGGCTTCAACCGGCGAGAGGTATAGGCCACAACTTTCTTCTCTTGCATTAACACAGCACCGAGACCTTGAAGAGAAGCATCACAGAACACTTCGAATGGCTTGGATTCATCAGGAGGAGTCAAGACAGGAGCTGTGACTAGCTTCTCTTTGAGGGTGTTGAAAGCGACATCACACTCAAGCGTCCAGACATACTTGACATGCTTCTAGAGGAGGTTGGAAAGAGGCTTTGCAATCTTAGAGAAGTTCTCAACAAATCTTCGACAATAGCTTGCAAGACCAACAAAACTGCGGAGCTGCTTGACATTCTGAGGAGGTTCCCAATTCACAACTGCAGACACCTTCTCGGGATTAACAACAATGCCCTTGGCGGAGATAATATGACCAAGATAAAGAACTTCATCAAGCCAGAACTCACATTTGGAAAACTTCGCATAGAATTGATGCTTTCTGAGCTTGTCGAGGACCAATCACAAATGTTTGGCATGATCCTTCTTATTCTTGGAGAAGACCAAGATATCATCGAGATACACCAAAACGAATTCATTTGCATAGGGGTTGAAGATAAAGTTCATCATTCGAGAGAAAGTTGGAGGAGCATTGACAAGGCCGAAAGACATGATAGTATATTCATAAGAACCATAGCTTGTTCCGAATGCTGTCTTGGGAATATCTTGTTCACGAATGCAAATCTGATGATAACCCATACGAAGGTCAAGCTTGGAGAATACTTTAGCACCTTTGAGTTGCTCGAAAAGCTCATTGATGTTGGGAAGTGGATACTTGTTCTTGATTGTCTTCTTGTTCAATGGACGGTAATCGACGCAAAGTCGGTCCGTGCCATCCTTCTTTTGGACAAAAAGAACTCCACAACCCCAAGGAGATGAACTCGGTCTGATCAAACCCAGACGCTCTTGTTCATCGAGTTGTTTCTTCAATTCCTTCAGCTCCTTGGGTCCAAGCTTGTAAGGACGCTTGCAAACGGGTTCAGTTCCAGGCTCAAGATCAATAATGAACTCGACTGGCCGATGAGGAGGCACACCCGGAAGCTCTTCTGGAAAGACATCTTGGTACTCACAAACAACTGGAATTTGAGAAATAGCATCCAACTCGCCCTTCTCATTGAGAGAAAACAACCGAATGGTTTCATCACAAGCGGCATAGATGATAACATCCTCAGAAGGGTGTGTCAATTGAATTTGCCTGGCAGCACAATCAAGCTGAGCCTTATGCTTAGAAAGCCAGTCCATCCCAAGAATTAGATCAATATCAGAGTCACCAAGAACAACTGGAGAAGATAGAAATTTATAGTCGCCCATCTTGATACCGACATTTGGAACCATCAAACGAGAACTCATGTGCTTGCCCGGGGAAACAATTGCTAGAGTTCTATCCAAATATTCCGAAGTGAAATCATGCTTGGTAAAGAACGGTGTTGACATGAAACAATGCGATGCACCGGTATCAAAAAGAACTTTTGCAGGAATATCATTAACCGAGAGATTACCCATTATCACATCAGAAGAATCCTCTGCTTGCGTTGCATTCATCATGTTAACCTTTGCAGACTTTGGATTATGCCTGACCACTGCATTGCTTGAAGACCTCATAGGAGGAGGAGGAGGAAAGCCCCTTTGATTGAAGCATTTGTTCGCATAGTGACCTTTCTGCTGGCACTTGTTGCAAGTCACTTCTGAGAGCGGACGATGATAAGGAGCATTTGACCTTGGAGCTTGAGGCTGAGACTTGTTCTGATAGCCTGGGTTGGGTGGGTGGGAAGATCTACGACCACCTGAGTTCTTCTGCTGGTAAGGCTGGCGAAACGGAGGAGGGGGAAAGTAGAACTTCTGCTGCTTAGCTGCCACTTGTGAGGAAAAAGAAGACTGGACTGCATCCCTGATTCTCTTCTTAGAAGCCTCACACTTGAGCTGAGCACCTTCTTGCTTGAGTGCC
The DNA here is from genome assembly GCF_018294505.1 of Triticum aestivum. Taxonomy (NCBI): domain Eukaryota; kingdom Viridiplantae; phylum Streptophyta; class Magnoliopsida; order Poales; family Poaceae; genus Triticum; species Triticum aestivum. Next base: position 356,883,404 of record NC_057804.1, read on the forward strand.
ATATTGTAGAATTGATCAAACTGAGTAGGCTCAACAAGAACGAGAGCTAGCTGCAGATCCTCTCTAAGGCCACCTCTGAATTGATAAATCATACTCTTCTCATCAGGAACGTCTTGTTTAGCGAAGCGAGCAAGTTTCTGAAACTGCTTGTTGTATTCATATACAGACATGTTGCCTTGCTTGAGATTGCGGAACTCCTCACGCTTGCTCTCAACAACACTGGTAGGAATGTGGTGAGCTTTAAAGTCCCGACAGAAAGTCAGTCCAAGTAATCACTCGACCTCCTTTGGAATCCTTGTATTGCTGGAACCAATCAGCTGCTTGATCCTTGAGCTGAAAAGAAGCAAACTTGACATAGTCCTCAGGCCTGACATTGCTGCATTCAAAATGCTTGTTGATATCCACGAGCCAATCATTGGCGTCTGTGGCCTCGACACAGTAGCTGAAAGACTTCGGCTGATTTGCCAGGAACTGGTTGAGGGTAGGAAATTGAGGCTGATGATTGAACTGCCCTTGACCTTGATTCCCTTGGTTGCCTTGGCCTTGGTTGCGCTCTTGCATGAGCTGAATCATCATCTGGGCATTGGCGTTTGTGGCTGCCATCAAAGCTTGCCATGCCTCCGGAGGCGGAGGTGGAGGTGGAGGGTTTGCCTGACTCCCATCATTGCGTTCCGGATTCTGACGCGTTGGCGGAGCCATCCTGAAGAGGGTGACATCCGTTAGCATCTTGATAGACAGATAGACAAGTTGAATCAACGGATAGAAATTGCAACATATAGTCTTCACAATAAACATTCGAACAAGGATGAACGAATGAATTCCCAAAGCTAACATCACACATCCATTAAGGTGAGAAGCCACTTGATAAGAGATTGATGAATGAAATAAACAAGGTACAACTGGAACAAATAAGTGGTAAGGATTACCCAATCACAAACCAAATATCTGCGGGAAGAAATGCTAGAGCTACTTGAATCCCACCTATAAACTCCCGAAACTTTCTGGTTATGCAATCAGGTGTTGGGGATACAGGGGAAGCAATATATCTCACCCAAACTAACAATCCCTACATCCAGCTGTATCCATCCGTCAACACATAACCAAGAAACCTTCGGAAATCGTGTACCTCAACCTTCGAAAAGCATCCGTTATACGAGTTATGGCAATACTCCCGAACTCCCGCCCCAGTACTGGGTGGCGTCGAGGTTATCTCACCAACAACTGCATAAAAGAGATTTTCGATGTCGGCAAAACTCAGGTATTCCAGAACTGCAACGATAAAATTGTGACGACAACACCTCGGAGCTCAACTCCCCGGGTCAATGCCACATAATAGACAGGAGGCACCAAGAACAATGTTCTCGTCACAAAACCATCGGAACGATTCCAAGATACCCGCGTGATCCTAAATTTTTTTAGTGAAATTTGAGGAGAGGAAAGTCAAAACATCTACGTCAGGAGACCTCACCAGAGCGACGAAGGGACTGAGGAATAAAAAGAATCCTACTCTCCGATATATATAATCCTAAGACTCAAAACATTTTTGTTCTAGACTCAACAATGCCAGCAAACAATCAAGCAGGGGGCTCCTAAGTCAGGGATGGCTCTGATTACCAACTTGTAACACCCACGATGCGGCTATATCTCCCACGTGTCGAAGCACGACTTAGAGGCATAACCGAATGGTGGTTTTGTCGCAAGAAGGATCATCTTCACACAATCCCATGTAATGAACAAGAATGGGATAAAGAGAGTTGGCTTACAATCACCAGTTCACACAATACATAATTAAGATCATGCATCATTCAAAATACACTCATAGACCGGCTATGGTCAAATCCAAATGAAAAGAAGACAACCCCAAATGCTAGATCCCCGATCATCCCGACTGGGCTCCTCTACTGATCATCTGGAAACGATACATAGTAACGGCCAAGGTCCTCGTCAAACTCCCACTTGAGCTCGGTTGCTCCGCTTGCGCTGGTATCCTCGGCACCTGCATCTATTTTGGTAGAATCTGTGAGCCACGAGGACTCAGCAATCTCACACCCGTGAGATCAAGACTATTTAAGCTCATAGGTAGGGGAAAGGGGTAATATGGTGGAGCTGCAGCAAGCACTAAGCATATATGGTGGCTAAAATACGCAAGTGAGAGCGAGAAGAGAAGCAACGCATCGGTCGAGAAGCTAGAAGTGATCAAGAAGTGATCCTGAAACTACTTACGTCAAGCATAACCCAAACCGTGTTCACTTCCTGGACTCCGCCGAGAAGAGACCATCACGGCTACACACACGGTTGACGCATTTTATTGAAGTCAAGTGTCAAGTTATCTACAACCGGACATTAACAAATTCCCATCTGCCTCATAACTGCCGGCACGGCTTTCGAAAGATAATATACCCTGCAGGGGTGTCCTAACTTAGCCCATCATAAGCCCTCACGGTCAACGAAGGATATACCTTCTCCCGGGAAGACCCGATCAGTCTCGGAATCCTGGTTCGCAAGACATTTCGACAATGGTAAAACAAGACCAGCAAAGCCGCCCGATGTGCCGACAAATCCCGATTGGAGTCGCACGTATCTCGTTCTCAGGGCACACCCGATAGGTCAGCCTATGAGTAAAACCAGCCCTCGAGTTGACCCGTGGTGGCCCCGCAGTCTGCCCGTTTCGGACCAACACTCGAAGGAGCACTGGCCCAGGGGGGTTAAAATAAAGATGACCCTCGGGCTCGCGAAAACCCAAGGGAAAAAGGCTTAGGTGGCAAATGGTAAAACCAAGGTTGGGCCTTGCTGGAGGAGTTTTATTCAAAGCGAACTGTCAAGGGGGTCCCATAAATCACCCAACCGCGTAAGGAACGCAAAATCAAGGAACATAACACCGGTATGACGGAAACTAGGGCGACAAGAGTGGAACAAGTCACAAAGCATAAGGCCGAGCCTTCCACCCTTTACCAAGTATATAAGGTGCATTAATTAAATAGGAGATATTGTGATAACCCAAAAATATCCATGTTCCGACCAGGAACAAACTTCATCTTCACCTGCAACTAACAACGCTATTAGAGGGGCTAAGCAAAAGCAGTGACATAGCCAAACAATGGTTTGCTAGGACAGGATGGTTAGAGGTTTGACATGGCAATAGGGAGGCATGATAAACAGTGGCAGGTAGAGATAACATAGCGACAGAGCGAGTACTAGCAAAGCAAAGATAGAAGTGATATCGAAGGTATGGTCATCTTGCCTGCAAGGTTCTCAGAGTTGTCGAAGGCTTGATCCTAGTTAGCGTACTCAACAGGTTCCTCGTGCTCGTACTCGTCTCCCGGCGCTACCCAAAGCAAGAACACAAGGAATGGAAACCCAATAAATCCCCGAGCAATGCACAAGCAACATGATGCAATACATGTCATGATATGCGAGAGGTGATATGCAATGCGTATGCATGCTTTGGAAGGAAAAATGATGAACAAGGCATCAACTTGGCAAACCAAGTATGCCACTGGAAAGATGAGGTGATTTCGCTTGAAAACGATATGAAGATCACCGGAAACGGATGCACGGTTTGCAAATGGCAAGCAAAACAAGAATGACACAAATCTGCGATTAACAGCACGATGCTACTTAGGATGCAACAAGAAACTATGCTAAAGCACCCCAACATAATAACAAAGCATATGGCAGTGATCTACAGGAGATGCTTAACAAAAGAGGAACACTGAGCTACGGCTAAATCACACCATAACAAGTTCAAACAAGCATGGCAAAAGAGCAAAAGTTATCAGCTAGGACATGGCATAAACAGCATCACGAAGCAATGTTCAGAGCAAGTTATCAACATGCTACATGAACTTATAATAGCAAAACAAGGCATGAAATGATTCTACTCAAAGCATAGAACAAAAGTCCCTTAGTGACCATGAGCCAAAAGGGATCAGAAAATATGATTGCACCCATGTAAACATAGCAAGTTTCGTTAACAGATTCAGCAAACACAGCATGGCATTGACAGAATTATGAAGGCACCTTCGCGAGCTCGATTCACTCACTACAAGTCATTGCATGACAATATAAGCATAGCATCAGCAATAAGACATGTTTATGAAGCTAAACATGGCAAGAACAAGTTCATAGCATGCAAGGATCAACTACAACAAACTTGGCAAAATTGAATAACATGTAAACAATCTGCCAGGAAACATTTTGTAGCAAAAGTAGAGCACAAAAATGACATGCTAGACTACTCCATTATTGCAACCAGGGGCATGAATGGATATATCATAACCATATGTTCAAAACACCCTTACTGAAGTATCTCAAAATATGCATGGATCTCTCTGAAGCAACATGTTTACATGGCATCAAAATAACAGCAAAACAGGGACTAAAATCAGCAACATCACGAGGCCTAGTTTGTATGCTTGTGCTAGTCACCACATTGATCACAAAAATACATGGTAAGCACCTCTGTAAATATGGCATGGCATAGTTCAAAACACATGTAGGGCTCAAGTACATAAGATGCACACATCAATCATGGCAAAAATGACAAAAGTGCATGTTCTGATAATCTGAAACTAACATCACATAGCCCTCTTCCAACAGCATTTCGAAGATAAGATGAGCTCAAATGAAAATGATGCAATGAGATAAAATGATGTACTCGTCGAGTCGAACAATTCGGTCTGCTACACGCCCAAAACGGAGCAACGGGTGCAAAGTTATGACACGATGAATAAGGCATGAAAATAATGCAGACTTGGTGGAAATCGAAGTCAACCTAGGTCTTATTCCAGATCTGGATCTAGCTCAGGCGCACGGATCGAGGCGGGCCGGAGCCTCGCCGGAGCTACTGGTCGGGAGGGGCTGGAGAGGAGCTCGGGGAAGGCCGGAGCGCAGTCGAGGCTGCCAGATCCGGCGGAGGACGGGGGAGGAGCGAAGGGGCGCGGCGGCCGGCGGCGACGGAGCGGCGAGACAGGGGAGGTGGACCCGGCGGTCGGCGGCGCGCACGGGAGGAGACCGGGCGGGGTCCCGCGCGGGGGGCGGCGCGGCGGAGCTGGGTCGGGAGGGCCTCCCACGGGCCCAGCGGGCTGGCGGCGCGGCGAAGTGGGCGCGGCCATGTGGCGGCGCGTGGTTCGTCGGGCGGTGGCGGGCGGACGCGTCTCTCGCTGTACGGACGTGTCCGGCGTGTGGAGGAAGGAGAGGCTAGGGTTTGATCCGGATTTGGACGGGGAGGACATATTTGTAGGTAGAGGGAGCTAGGAGACTCCAAATGGGGTGCGGTTTTCGCCCACACGATCGTGATCCGACGATGGAGAGCATGGAAGTGACTTAGATGGGTTATGGGGCTGTTTTGGAGGGGTGTTGGGCTGCAACTCAAAAGAGGCCTTTGCGGTTATGCGGTCAACCGTTGGAGTATCAAACGACCTCCAAATGGCACGAAACTTGACAGGCGGTCTACCGGTGGTATACCAGGGCCACTTGGCAAGGCTCGGTCCATTCCTAGAACGTTCAACACCCGCACACTAAAAGAGACAAGAGGGGTGCGCCGGTGCATGTGGGAGTGTCGGATTGCAAAACGGACAACGGGGAAAATGCTCGGATGCATGAGACGAACACGTATGCAAATGAGATGCACATGATGACATGATATGAGATGCATGACATGAATAAAATGCAAAACAAAAGACAAAACACAACCACGGAGGGAATATCATAACACATGGCTGAAAATGGCAAAAGTTGGAGTTACAAAGATGGAAAGTTACATCCGGGGTGTTACAAGAGATGAGAGGGAAAAGTAGCATAGAGGAGGGGAACGCCTAAAGGGGGTTCTATAGTGCAAGTCCAAACAAACAAGTGCCAAAAAGGGCCAAACACAAACAAAAAAATAAGGCAGGTGATATAGTCGCGTACTTGTTGCCTAGGGCAAAAGGGGGACTGATATCAAAACATAAACAATTAAAAGCAAGCAACACACAATAATGGTTCTATTCGAACCATCATACGGACTCGACTGCGCATAGGGGGTACACGACTTATCCTACCCTAGGGGTTCTCGGACTCAGTAGTCGTGCCTTGTGCCTCATGCAGTCTTCCGGGTTTTCCTCAGGTGTTGCTACATCTCTTGTAGTTGTTCAATGAAACAATCCCGGTTGAGCTTGAAGAGTCTTCAACAACTTCTCGCCTGTTGGAGTGATGGGGTGAAGGTGGCTCCTTGTAGCTGGCATTGACTTGGTCTCCTCTTATCTTCTTAATCATGACGATCCCTTTTGCCTTCTAAGGCGTCGAGTGTACTAGGTAGGCAATCCTTTATGTAATGACATTATCAAGGCATAATAGAGGTCCATCATGTCAGTTACGTTGATGACAACATCGACACTAAGAGCGGGGGATGAGGAGAACCGTTTTCCTGCTCACTATGGTGAGGCGGACCAAATGGCTAGGTTCTCATCCATCGGTGGTTGCCAATACAACAACGGTAGTGACAGGGTTACTCTATCAGCGATGTATATCATGATCTTGCATATCCTATGCCCTGATCATCATAGGCTAAGGTTGCATCATCTTGGGGCAGTGTCAAGGATGTCACCATCTCCTGGGTCCTCAGGTCCTCATTCCTCAAGGATGTATCTTCTGTTGGTATCGTCTTGTTGTGATGTCACCAATCTTGTGTTCAGGAGATATGGGTGAATGTCTGGCAAGGCGTCTTCCTTCTAGATTATCCACGAGGATTACAAGGAATCTCGTGGTCGGGGGCATAAGGATTCTAGCGACCATTAAATTTTGAAGGGGAAGAGGAAAGTTTATCTTAGTTTTCGAAAAACTCAGAAGGGGAAGAGAAGTGTAGATAGTTTTGAAAATTAGTAATAGTTTTGAAAATAGCTTTGCCCTAACTAACGACCATGCTAACTAAGGCTTCCTACAGTCAGGATGGCTCTGATACCAGCTTTGTGGGGAACCCGACTCATAAGTCAAGATCACCGAATGCACGTGTACACTGATCCCAGAGATCAATGCTCACTGAACACACAGAAGCTGAATACCAAGAGTCTTAGATCCATACATACCATTTTACACAAGTAGGACCATTATGGTCAAGTCTTGAGTGTATCATCGCAGCGGAAATCTTCAATAACAACTTGGACCCATGCCATCTGCCTTAACCCTATAGGCATTCTGACTGGGAAGCGTCCTAGCTCGCATGTTCGTCACCAAGGTACTCTTTATTATATCCCGTTCTTTCATGCCTGGCCAATAAAATAACCAGTGGCAAGCCAATGAGTACTTTGAATGTACTCGCAAGCAACCCATGTTTTGGTTCAAGATACATCAATGCATGATATAGGTAAATTTTTGCAGAAAGCTAGTTTTGAGTGCAATGACATGTTCAACAACTTGTAAGACATGCATCAGGAGAATTCAAGTATCCATGAGGTCAGGTTACAGATATCAACATAAATAGAGTGGGCATCAACCCAACTCAATCATGTCAAGTCCTTTGACTTGACCCAAGTAGATCTTCCCACTTATCCAAACACACACACTGGTTTGTAAACATGTGGACGTAGCCCAAGAGCGGTTACCCAACTATCCTTGACCGTGGACACGGCTATTCGAATAGTTTTACACCCTTCAGAGGTTGCACACTTTACCCACAAGATCCGGGGAACTTCCGTGTCATCCACGACCCGCGATATCTCAAGTACCCGGGGTAAGCACCCGATCACTATCTTTCCCTAGACGACACTAACAAGGAGTCCACTCATTGTTCCGAATCCTCACGATGTACATCATACGAGACTCACTCGAGATCGTAACATCCGAGAGGGGACACGACGATATGTCCAGTGCCCCATAAAAATGTTCTTGGCCGCCCTACCTGGCACGACCCCGTCCCGAGAGAGAGCACCAACTCTCCCCCGTCACTAGTAATGCGGGCTCCAAGCTAGTATCAGCCTAGGTAATCAATAATGCCCTTTCCCATACAAGGGTAGAGTGGTTGCGCATGTAAGGTTGGAATAACGGTCGCAACTTAAACCAATCCGTTTTGAAAACAACACACACTTGCCTCGGTACACCACTTCGTCATCAAGTGGCTACCCAACCCATCATCTTCGCCGGGCATAAGTGGCACCCGATGGGGTTTTCGAAAATTCTTTTGAAAATACTTTGTCTCCATCACCATGCATATTCCCGTCCCTTTTTGCGTAGCACCACTTTAGCATCCTATCTACCTCCGCTGGCATAACCCTCATAAGAAGGTAGGGTCCTGCACAATGCAAGTATCAACGAGGAAGTACGGTGGCAAACCATCAAAGTGGTTACCACCTCATCATGATTTCGTTGCAACAACAATATGGTGCTTTATGACATGCATAAAAATGGTTTCATAGACATGGTCAAAGGGCTGCTTGCCTGTTTTAACAAAGTCTTCGAGGCCTTCAAATATCTCTGGTCCAACTTCGGGCATTTCGTCTACTTCGTCAACTATCGTCGAAAACAACCATAATAAGCAACACAACAAGGCAAGAATAAAAGTGCTCTAAAAATATGAGTTGGACTTTCCTAGGATACCTCTGGTCATATGAGGAATGACCAAGGTGGTTTCATTGGAAGTGGATCAATGGATATTTCTAAACATTTCAATATGATGGAATCAATGGATTTGATGGATCCACAAGTTGTACACAGAATGCCATTTTATAAAAATGAGTAAAAGTACCCATTAATTCAGGCATGATTTTAGAAACATTTAGTGTCACGACCGGTTTTCCAATAAAAATATTTATTGATAAACCAGTCTTTTGAGTCCAGTATGAGAGAAATCCTCCTCACTGGTAGACAATTTCTTGATACAATAAGCCAGTAGCATAAAATATATTACAGGGTTGAACTGCGGTCGCTCAACCAAATTATTACAAGCACGCCAATAATCATACATAATGGCGGACAGGACACAATGGTGTGGAGACATACTACTGACTCATGGATAGGTTGGTGGTGGAAAAACACAGCGGGAAGGGAAATACAAGACTCTAAGAATATCATTTCATCGAACGTCAAGGTGAGGCTCGATAAATTTATTTGGTAGCGGAAGCGGGTATAAAACAGTGACCAAATCCAGGGTCGCACGAGACAGACTGGGACTCCTCTAAGTGTCGGACTCGCTATCGAACACTTCATCCATGAGATCGCCTTCGTCAGCATCTGGCCAAATCAACAAGCCAGTGAGTACTTTGAAAGTACTCGCAAGACAGTTCGGACGTAAGATATAACAAATGCGTGCATGGATGCAACATGATTAATTCCTTAATGCACAATAAATAAAAATTGGCATAACGGGGTAAGTAAAAAGGGAAACGGCGGTAGTCCGCCTGAAATCCCACAGAGCATAAATAAAGACCGATCGGGTGTCTGAAGCGACGCCTCGAAAGGTGAACAAATAAAAATAAGGAAATGATGCCACAGTCGGGCATCTTAGCGACACCACATAAAGGGCTTTAAAATAAATACCACAGTCGGGCGTCTGAGCGACGCCACATAAAGGGCTTTAAAAGAAATACCACAGTCGGGTGTCTAAGCGACGCCACATAAAGGGCTTTAAAAGAAATGCCATGGTCGGACGTCTGAGCGACATCGCAGAAAGGGCTTTAAAAGAAATGCCACAGTCGGACGTCTGAGCGACATCGCAGAAAGGGCTTTAAATTCACCAGTAAATAATACTCATAATAAACATTCAATCCATGAGAATAAACGGGTTAGTCCATCCACAGGGATGATCATTCAACCGGACTTAGCACTCATGCGATTCACCGGAGTCTCTGTCATCAAAGCTGACAATTGATTAGGATAAGATGGAACGAAACTTGACATGGAATAGATGATTTGGAGGAATATATGACTCTGCAGAGTTTGTACAAAATTTTTCCCACAGCCAACGGATTTCCGTAGTCACAAAGGACTAGTTCCGTTTATGGTATTTCGGAAGAAAACACAGCTAACCGGTACACACCCATCCTACCTCTCGATGCTAGGAATCACCCTAGTCATCGTCCAAGAAAAACTTTTGAGACGGGGAGATCACAATCTCGAATAGCATGGGATCAAATTTATATACGCGCGCTCTAAGGGGTGCCCCCCTCTCAGTCCCAACCGGAAACACCCATGCCCCCTGACCGGATGACTGGCTTTAATCCAGGGCCATGGAACCATCATCACGGCCTCTCCTATTTGGTGTGTACCATGAAAGCGGTTTGCAACTTACTAAACCATATTCCTTGCGGAAAACATGTGGTAGTACAAGGAAGGAAATGATAGGTACTGGACCGATATGGTTTGACACTGAAGTCACTTCGTCTGGCGTAAGACTGGCATGCTACAACACTGCCATCGTACCCATCCTCATGCCAACACATGGCCATTCATATTCACATTCATCCACGTATGGATCATCGAACTCACTTACCTCATTATCACATAAAATAACGTTCATCGGTATGCTCACCAACATGCCATGAAACTAACTAAATGCAAAACATGCCAAGACACTCATCATATCAAAAGTTCAAACATGCTTGCCTGGTTCAGAGTAGTCGGAGCCTAGCTCGGTGACGTTCGCGGCTCCGTCACCTCCTTTGGTATCTACGGTTTAAAGAAAATATATGCGCTAACGTAAATACCAAGGAGTGCACAGAAGGTAAACCAAATATTTTTCAAATAAATCTGATAAAAAACTAGACAAAATTTTAAAGAGAACAGAAAAAGAATCAATCAAAAATACTTTTCTGATTAAAAGTTATAAGGGTTTTTGTCCAGGGACTTATCTGTAATGAAACAGAAGATTTCCAGGGGCTAGTTTATAAAAACAGAAAACGCTTCGGTAGCGACTACGCCAGCCCAAAGAGAAAACGCATTCTGCCCGAAGGCGCTTCCAGAAAACGATTCGAAAGAGAGAGCAGAGAGGCTGACGGTGGGGTCCCACCCGTCAGGTTCAAATGTTCAAACGGGGCGGCAGAGTTCGCCGGCGCCCGAGAGCCGCGGTGGTCACTGGCGGCGATCCACGGCGAGGCAGAGAGATCGGAGAGTACCTCCGTGATCAGGGCACCCTTCCGCGTCAGTTGATGGTGGTGGAGTCGGTCAGCGAGCACCACGTCGACGGCGAGCTCTGCTCCGGCGGACGGTGGCTCGGGTGGTCGAGGGGCTCGTCGGAGAGGGCTGCAAAGGTTAAATTGAAGAGGGGATTATGCTCCTGGCAGCTAGAGAGGGTAACGAATGGGGTTTGAGCGCCGGAGATGGCCTCACCAGAACGAATCGGGCTGGAGGCGAGGCGGGGCGAGGCGGCCGGAGCTGGGGGAGGAGACCTCCTCGAGGTCCCCCTAGTGGCCTGGCGGGGTGTTGGTGAGTAGTGGAGGTGCTGCGTGCACGAGAGTGAGCTCGGGACCCCTTTATATAGGCGGTCCGAGGCGGTTGCCGTGAACGAGGATCACCGGCGAGTGATTACGGTGGCGCAGTGCTCGGTCGGGGTGGTTAGGGGGTCGAGCATCATCACGGAGGTTCAATGGGTCCGTTTTGGTGTTAAACTGGCCGGGGTTTGGGTGTTAAGGGCGAGCTCGACGGAACGGGGATGGCGCGGGCCCGTCGGCGGCGGAGAGCGCGTTCCGTGCTTGCCGGCCACGGTGGCTGCGCTACGGGCGTGCGCTGGCGTGCATGAGGCCACGCGGAGAGCTAGGGAGCGATGGGCGGCGCGGAACGGCGTTCTGCCGTGGTGTGCCTCCTGTCGGCCGCCACGGGAGGTCCCGACGCCGCAGAAGACGCCGGCGAGGGCGGGCCAGCGCGCTACCGATGCCAGGAAGGCTCCACGCACGCGTGTGAAGCTTCGGACAAGAGGAAGAGGCGGCGAGGAACGTGCCAAGGGCACTGTGGCCGCGTGACTGAAACTGACGGACGGAAGATGACACTGAAACTGAATTTTCTGAACTTTGAACAGTAACAGTGCCCACAAGGTGTTCGACCGAATGAAATTGGCCTCTGGTGATTTTTCCTTGAGCTGATTTTTGGTGGAGTGGCTTGTCCTTGCTCAAGTAGGCTGCATGATTTTTGGTGGAATTTTTGGAGCAGTGTGGATATGAATTTCACCAAATTTGGCAAATCTGGTCCATACTTGCAGAGACTGTATTTTGAAAATTTTGAAAAGAGGAGGAGTGGATCAAGATGGTTCTGGGTTGTGGGTTCAAAGGACAATCCAGGAGATTTGGTTTGAGGTCAAAACTCAAATGAAAAAGTGTACTTTCTTTGAAAATCCCTCAGGCTCCAAATAATTTTCAGAATTGATTTGAGGGGAAAAAATAATTAGAATAAAATCCAAAACCAGTTTGGATTAGTTGGGACAGAAAACTTAGGTTGATCACAAGGGGAAGGGGAGGTTTTGGAGGGGTTTTATCTCATGGGCAAAAATACAAAGCCAAGGGTGGCTTCAAAGATAAGAAAATCCCAAATTTTCATAGAGCTTCACTTAAAAATAAAACAAATTAAAACTCCAAAAAAAAATTTTAGAGGGAACTAACAGAGAAGAAGTTTGCAAAAGATCAACCACCAAAGTTTGAAAGAAATAAAATCCTTGCCAAGGCAAAAGGAGGTTTTTAAGAGGAAGGTTTTTCTGAAAAAGAAAAAAAATTAAAAAAAGTCTCTCCTCAAAACCACAAAGTTTTTGATAAAAACCAAATAAAAATTTTGGAGTGTCACATTTAGAAATTGGTTTCACTGGATTTGGAGTTGAAATGACTATAATATGGATTTTTGAAGTGGACTTATGTGGATAAATGACCTTTTTTAAAAGGTTCAGCGAAAACCAAGGCCAACAAAAATGCCCACTATGGCCTATTAAATAGGACTTGATTTATGGAGTCTCTGGAAATTTGAATCATCAAATTTGGACACTATTTGAATTGTTTATAGATTTTACAAATTTACAGAAAAAGAAAAAGGAAATGGAAAGGGTTTTACCCTTATCCAGCGCACTGGGCGCAGTTTAGCAGTGGGCCCTCCCAGTGGATCGGCCGCGCGGGTAAGGAGGGGTGACATCAGAGGCGCATTTCTCTGGGCCCGTCTCCACTTAAACTGCGGGCCCTAGCTGCTGGGTCGCTGATGCACGGGGCCCAGCACTCAGGCCATCACCTACCTCCCGCTCGAACAGAGTAGAGGCAGGGGAGGGGAGGCCGAGTGGGCGCCGGTGCTCTCCCGGGCAGCACGGGCCACCTCCGGCGGGGCCCGGCACACCGGAGGACTCAGCACGACGAGGCGCACCTGTCCATGCGCTGCACGCACGCACCGATGCTCGGAGTTGAGCAGGCTTCGGGTCCAGCGGATGGCGGTGGTGGGCTTGGTGGTGGCGCCCACTTTGGCTACAGAGGAGGGGTCCTAGGGTGTTGGGGAGGTTAGTGGAGGCTTTGGGGGTGCCACGGACCGGTTCAGAGGAGGAAGGGAGGCCGGGGCGGCTCGAATTTGAGCGGGGTCCTAGGCAGCAAAGGCGGCAGAGGATGACGGACAAGGCACGGGAGGAGGAGTGGGTTGGTCCGGTGGTGCAAGGGAGGGAGAGAGAGAAGTTGGAGACGGGAGAAGGCTCGGGGGTGGCCTTATACGGGCGCGACCGGGAGGTGCCGTAGGCGGGGCACACGGCCACGGCCCGTGGCGTTGCCAGAGGCCAAAAGGGCGTTCTGGTGTGTGCCTGGGGTGCTCGTGGTCGTGGTCCAGGCCGAGAGGAGAGGAGAGAGGGAGCAGGGCGAGCTCCAGGAGGTCTCGCACGAGTGCGGCGACTGGAGGACGCGAGCGGCGCTCGGGCACGCATGTCAGAGGTCGCCGGAGAGAGAAGGAGGAGGGGGCCGACCGTCTTGCGTGTCCCGGACGCCGAGGCGGCCTCGGGGGACACAAGGGGAAGGCCCTAGGTGGTCAGAAGCCTCGGTCAGGACACGGCTACAGTGCCCTGGTGCACTGTAGCGCGCTCCAGAGCATGCATATGGCTAGCATTGGCATCTTTTTGGCGCCCAGGGCATGGCCACTAGTGTCTAGGCGGTCAGGGTAGGAGTAAACAAAGGGCTGGTAGCCTTGAATGCCCTGGTGACCCAATGGGAGAGAGGTGGGGTTGAGAGAGAGAGATAAGTTGTTGTCTAGGAAGGTAAATGGGGATGTTTCACCCTTCAATCATTGAGTTGAGGCCAAGGAAGAGTTACTAGAGGTGCAAGGGGACTCTGAGGGGCTGTGGTAAAAAGTTGAGGCCATGGAGATTAGTGGAAGAGGTCAAAATGGTATTTTTGTAAAGTGGCAGAAGGTGTTTGATATTGTTTTGGGCAAGTAGATGATCTCCATTTGTCATGAGACTTGACAGGGTCAAATGGTATGATAAAATAAGAGGATCCACCAAGATTGAGTTCATTTGGGAAAAGTTGCCAATGCAACTTTTGTAAACCCTAGAAATTAGCAGAAATGGACTTTCCAAGATTTAGTCATGCAAATTTGTTCTCCTTGATGCACCACTTGGTGTAGGGTCATCATTTGAGGTTATGAACATGTCCACAAAAGTTGAGATCAAAAGGAGAAATTGGCCAATGTAGAGTTGTTCAAATTTGGTTCTGGACAGGAAGGGTTTTGGGGCCCTTTAATCAAGTTAGCTTGTTCTCCAACTTGTGCAACTTGGTCTAGATGTATAATTAGAACATTTGAGCATGTTCACAAGGTTTGAGAATATTTGGGAATGTTTGGCAATGCAAAGTTGCTCAAACTTCAAAATGGACAGAAATGGTTTTGAGGGGATTTGATGATGTTATCTTGTTCTCCAAGACATGAGACTTGGCAAGATCACCAAATCGGGCATTTGTGACATGATGGAATTTTCTTGGATTTTTATGAAAATATTTCCTGTAGAAATATTTCAAATCCTTGAAATTGGCAGAAATGGTTTTGGGATGTTTTGTCCAATATTTTGAACATGACCATGTGTTGAAACTCTTATATATGGGAAATACATGCGCACTTAGTTTCCTTGATTTTTGTTAAATATTTTTAAAACATTAAAATAATTTTAACCTATTAAAGACCATTTTTTGGCCTAAAGAAAAAGCCTTTAAATAAAATATTAAAATAAGTTTTAAAATTATATTTTTGGGGTTTATGGGTGTCCTATATCTAGTAGGAGTCAAATATATTTTTGTAAAGATTTTTACTGCCCTTAATTAAGTACTTGCAGTGCAAATCTCAATTCAGGGGTTTTTGAAAAACTAATTTTTGAAAATACTATTTGGCCAAATTATTTTTGCAAGAAATTATTCTTATGTCCTATACACATGGCATGATCATTGTGAAAGGTTTTTGGATCAAGGAGAAGGAGTATAAGAGTTGGAGGATTTATTTTATTTTTAGAGCACTTGCAAACAACATAAAAAACCAATCAAGGCAAGGTCCAAAACACTCAAAAGTTTTTGTCAAACCACATTTTATCATGATTGTTAGCTTAAGTGTAGTGCCATGAAAATCAGGGTGTGACACGTCACCACTTCTCCATTTCCGCCAGAGCCTCCGTCGCCGTCACCGGAGCCCCTGCTCCCTCGCCGCCCCTGCTCCCTTGTCGCCCCTGCCACCATTGTCCACTCCTCACCGCCCCTTCTCCATCCCCGTCCATCCTCTCTGTAGGTTAATTAACTTAGGTGAATTTAGTTCATTATTTTAATTAAGTGAACTAAGTGAACTGGATAGGTTAATTTAGGTAAACTAACTAGGTTAGGTAACTAAGTGTACTAGCTAGGTTAATTTGGTTTACTAACTAGGTTAATTAGATGTTTGGTTAACTAATTTGGTTAACTAAATAGGTTAGGTAACTAAGTAGATTTTAATTAGGGTAGGGCAGTAGTGGTACTGTTAATTAGATGTTTTTTAGTTAGTGAAGTAGGTTAGGTAACTAAGTAGATGTTAATTCGGTTAGGTAACTAAGTAGATGTTAATTTAGGTTAATTTGGTTAACTAACTAGGTTAGGTAACTAAGTAGATGTTAATTAGGTTAGGGCAGTAGTGGTACTATTAATTAGATGTTTTTTAGTTAGTGAAGTAGGTTAGGTAACTAAGTAGATGTTAATTAGGTTAGGTAACTAAGTAGATGTTAATTTATGTTAATTTGGTTAGCTAACTAGGTTAGGTAACTAAGTACATGTAAATTAGGTTAGGGCAGTAGTGGTACTAGTAGAAGTTAATTATATGTTTTTTAGTTAGGGAAGTAGGGTTTTACTAGGTTAATTAGGTGAAGATTGTTGGCGTTCTGGATATGGGGGTATCCAAACCTGCCTGCATGCGGCCCACCACAAGGCTCCATCGACGGCCTGGTACGGCCCAACTTTAGCATCAAAAGCTCAAGATCCTCGCGAGGGGCCAAGCCTCGTGAGAAGGAAGACGCTAAGACACCCGAGGGGATCGACCTCTTTAGGCTGGCTCCCGAGGGGCGGAGAGTTCTATGCAAGGTGTACCTCACGAGGCTCAACTGACGTGAGCCATGACGACCAAGGCCAGGCGGGCGCCAGCGGGCGCAGAGCGCAGGTTTCCTCTTTGGTGCAACGAAGGCAAGACACACGCATGGAGTCCCGAGGAATCAGCCAAAGGTTTCCATTCTGGTGCAACAAGAACAAGACCACCAGGACGGAAGGACAGAGGTCATCACCGAGCCCACCGTAGTGTCACGACCAGAGGCTTTTCGCAGGCGAAGACTACTTTTGTCAGGATAAGATGTACTACTTGTCCCCTTTCAAATCCGGCCGTTGTGGGAACCCTTCCCGCCAACATTTGGGAAGAGGACCAAGGCCACTATAAATAGGACTGGGCCACCACCATAGAGGGGGATCCATTCTCACCCGACCACCTCACTAGCTCCCTTGAGCTCGAGAACACCTCACCTCCTAAGGCAAGTTCATCCACTGTACTAGTTTATCCTCAGCCCTCCGACGCAATCCACCAAAAATGCTGGAGTAGGGTATTACACCGCAAGGTGGCCCGAACCAAGATAAACTGTTGTGTCTCTTTGTCTCTTCGAGCTCGTCGCGCTAGGCTTAGGAGGATCACAACTATGCAGGCTGGGTAGGTTGAGATCTCTGCATGCACCCCAGAGTTCAAACCTCTCAAGGGTTTGCAGAACCCGTAATCCGACATTTGGCGCACCAGGTAGGGGTGCATCTGATCTTTTCTTCCGCCGATAGATCCACCGCCACTCCGACACCTCCATGGCTGATGCACTCCGAGCTCACGCCGAGCGCCAGGCCGCAGTCGCTGCTCGCGTTGCTCAGACGGCTCCAGCGGGCGATGGTTGTGCTCTTCGTGCTACGTCTCCAGCGTCCAAGGCCACCACGGGCACTGCAGGCTACGAGCAGCAAGCTTACTCGCTGCACCCGTCGGTGCACCGCGACGGGCGCACCGCCACTCCGTCACTGACTCCAGCAACTTCGTCCTCCCACGGAAGTCACGGCCTGGCGGACGCGCAGGCCGCTCTACTCATGGTGTGGAAGTTCCTTCGCTACCTCCCAGTCAGCGACTTCTACAAGGAGTGGCTCGAGCGGATCACTGAACTTGCCAGCATAGCCTAGGGCTCCGCCGCTCCAGCCGCTCACTACTTCAGCAGCCGCCTGTCGTGGGTGATGTGGCTCACGGGGATCCTCCACCACCTCCGGCCTAGGGCATCATCATCAAGCCAAGGTGTGTGGCACCACGGCTCGATCAGCCGCTCCCGGTTCCTGCTCGGGAGGATGTGAGCTGCCTGGTGGAGCAGCGTCCTCAAGGAGAAGCGCGCATACTTCCAACACCCCCGCACCAGGCCCGTGTACCGCCACAGGAGGTGGCGGTGCGCGTGCACCAAGACCAGGTTCCTCCTCCTCGACGGGCTCCAGTGGCCACAGCAGGATGTCGTGCGTTCACCCCGAAGCTCCACAGCATCGTCTGGCCGAGCAAGTTCAAGCCCGACCTGCCCCCACGCTATGATGGAACCATCGACCCCGCCGAGTTCCTGCAGCTCTACAAGCTGAGCATCGAGGCGGCCAGCGGCGATGAGAAGATCATGGCAAACTGGTTCCCGATGGCCGTCAACGATGGCGCATGTCCTTGGCTCCTGAACCTTACCGAGGGGTCGGTCTCTTCCTGGGAGGAGATGCGCGGCCGCTTCCTCGCCCACTTCCAGGGCACTCGCGACCGTCCCCCGGTCGTGGGTTACCTACGTCGCATCAAGCAGCTACCTGGAGAGACCCTACAGAAGTATATCCAGTGCTTCAACAACATTCTCCTCAAGATTCCCAAGGTGTCGGACGAGGCCATCATCTCTGCGTTCACTGATGGCGCTCGCGATGTCAAGATGAAGGAGGATCTCGCCATCCATGAGGATCTCTACACAGCCCTCGAGATGTTCAACATGGCGAACAAGTGCGCAAGGGCTGAGGAGGCGTGCCTCTCCCTCGTTGAGCTCCCCGATGCTGACCCAGAAGACAAGAAGGCCAAGGCCAAGGACGTGAAGCGCAAGGGGCCGGCCGTGCTTGCGGCCGAGCAAGAGACGAAGCATGGCTGTGACCACCACGAGTCATCCAAGAGCAACCGACCATTCTGCATCGTTGACAACAAGCACATCCACAACACCAATGACTGCCAGGAGCTCAGGGCCCCCCGCGACGGGCGCTTCGGTCGACGCCCCTAGCGCAATCATCGAGGCTACGATCATGGAGGTGGCTAAGGTTGAGGACGCTGGGACGGAAGCGACCACCGTCAGGAGTGGCGTGACTAGCCTCGGGAGGACCGCTGGCAGGGCAACCTCGTGAGGGAGCCTGGAGGGAGCAGCCTCGTGAGGAGTACCCTCAGGGAAATGCAGCTCTGCCTCCACTGCCTCCACCGCAAAGAAGGAACGAAGGTCACCACCAGGACGAGGGGGCTGGGGGCTTCCAGGAGCCACGAGCCATCGCTTGCATCCTGGGAGGCTCGCAGGCCCCAGCGTCCCATCACATCTTCAAGCAGTTCGCGCGCGAGGTGAACACAACACTCCCCAAGCCCGAAGCAACTCGCCCTCTCAGGTGGTCCAAGTGCGCCATCACCTTCAGTTCCTTAGACCAGCTCAAGTGCGCGGCCACTGTCAGCGCACTCCCCATGCTCTGCTCTCCCGTCATCAGCAACGTAGTTGTCACCAAGACACTCATCGATGGTGGAGCGGGGCTCAATGTCTAGTCTGTTCAAACATTCGGCAGACTCGAAGTGCCATACTACCAGCTTCAGCCAACCAAGCCGTTTTCGGGAGTGACTGACAGTTCCACACACCCGATCAGGCAGGTCCGCCTCCCTGTCACCTTTGGTCAGTGCAACAACTACCGCACCGAACTCATCGACTTCGACGTCACTGACATCCGCCAGCCCTACAACGCCATCCTAGGGTACCCAGCACTGGCCAAGTTCATGGCAGCTAGGCACCACGGCTACAACGTCCTCAAGATGCCAGGAAGCGGAGGCGTCATCATAGTCGCATGTCAAGAGAAGGATGCGGTGTGATCCCTGGAGCGCGCCTTCCAGGCTGCAGCGGTAGAGAACCCTGAAGACGAGGGCAGTGCCCTCCCTCCTGAGGTCTTCCCCAAGACGAAGAAGCTGCAGCTGGGACAGGGGTCTCGTGAAGGAGCATCGCACGAGGACGCCGCGCTGAGCCTCGCGTCTCCGGATGCGGCTCCTTCACCCATCACATAGGAAGGCGCGCCTGGCGCCCCTCTCAGGCTGGGCTCGGGGGCTCTCCTCGGGAGGGCCTCAGACCTAGCCAGAGTCGCGAGGGAGGCGCTCGGGGACCATGTGGAGGTGCTCTTTAGAGCACGCTTCCCAGGAGAAGGCATCAGGCGGGAGGCGCCAGGCGTTCAGGAGTTCATCAGCAAGGCAATCAAGGAGATTCAAGAGGCAAGCGTTCTGCAAGGCGATCGTCGCCTGCCACTAGGCGTGGCTCACTATCCTAGCGAGGGTAAGGAGTTCCGTGTCTGCATCGACATCCCCGGGCTCAACAGGGCCGCGTCTCGGTAGCTCATCTGGCCTTCTCGTGTCGGCCGATGCGAGGATCCACCACACAGCTACGTCCACATGCCCGTCGGCCTGCCTGGCGCGGCTGTGGTGTTCCAGTGCTACATGAGGGATGCCCTAGCAGCTCGCGAGGCCAAGCATCAAGAGATCCTGGCGGAGATGGAGGAGCACCTCCAGGAGCCTCCAGGGCCCTCTGGGCCTCCCGAGGCTCGGCACCAGAGCGGCTCGTGAGGAACGACTCCGGCAGCGCAGGTTTTTGGCTACCACAACAACTCTTCAGCGACGGTACCAGGTGACATCTCTCTAGTTCATTCAGTTTGGGGGCGCCCCTTGGGATGCATCATCACCAGGCCGTGTGGGACCGTCCTTGCGGCATGTATCCCTTTTGCATCTATCAGAGCTAGCTTAACCTCCTTCGCAAGCTACCTTTAAATTATCAATTGCCTGACCGGCACTTCATCGCTAAGAACGTCTTGCGCCATTGCGAGCCCTCCCGTGACTGCATCATGATTAAGGACTGGCACGACATCTATGCTCGTGTCAGTCTCTGCAGCGTCGCTAAATCCAAGAGGCTGAGCTTTGGCTCATGGGCCAGTCCCCGTGTACGTCACCTCCTATGGCCCTTGGTGCCTTTTTCTCGCATGAGATATTCACGGGTGGATGAGCAAGGGCGCGCGACCTGGTGCCCCCGTGGCCACGAGAACCGCGCACCGTTTGTTTTTCTTCAGTATCATTGCACGAGAAGACTGGGCACGACGTCTGTGCTTGGGTCCGTCCCTGCAGTGTCAATAAACCCAACGGCTGAGCTCTGTCTGGCGAGCTGGCACTGTTCACGTCACCTCCTGGGGTCGTTGGTGTCTGGCCTTCTCATGCAATAACCTCAGGAGACTCATTCGGTGCAGGCTGCCTAACCATCTCACAGGACTAATACAAGCATCCCCAATCAAGACAAGGCACAACCCGCCTTGAGGTAGGGCCTCGTGAGTCCCACGTTGGCTCATGGGTGCCCATATACACCTCCTCCAGCCCTGCTGTGCAAGCCACGTGTTAGGGCAGGGCTATACACGCCCCGGGGGCTCTCCTTAGAAGGAGCCCCCTCCCATGCACCAGTGGCAGCACCATGCTCCGCGCTCGCCGTCGACACTACCGAGGAGCGGCTATGCCCGTGCAAGAGAGGAAGCGCTATGCTCCACGCTGGTGATAAACAAGTGAGGGTGGCCTCTTGGCCACATTAACCTCAGGGAGCTTCCGTGCTCAGTGACCAGCCTCACCTCGCTGATCTCCCTCGGGACGGTAGCGCAAGGGGGGTATGCACGGGGGCTACGCTCAGGTCACGCCTAGCGTACCCCACCTCTTCAGGCCCCCTGGGCCTGGTCTTCGCGTGCCCCTCCCGAGCGAGAGCTTGGCGAGGAAAAGGTACGATGGTCGGTTCATACGTCAAGGGGGACTCCTGAGCATCGCATCTCAGGAGCCTAACTGGTCACGTAGCCCCTCTTCCCTTGGCCTCGTCCTGGCGATCCGGACGACCCAACGGAGGCTGAGGTATGCGCGGTGTTGGGCCTTGCCGACGCAGAACATCAAGGCTTGCCTTCGCATCTTTTCCTAAGCTGTTCGCACGTCAAGGAGGACTCCTGAGCATCACATCTCAGAAGCCTAACTGGTCACGTAGCCCCTCGCCCCTTGGGCTCATCCTAGCGATCCACATGACCCAACGGCGGATGAGGTATGCACAGGGCCGGGCTCTGCCGACGCAGAACAACAAAGCAAATGAAAAAGTCAAGGGACCATAATCTAATTATTACAAAGCATATTTTTCCAAGCAAACAGTTTTAAGCGCCTCCCCGAGGCATGCTACATGATACAGGACGAACAGGAAAGAGCAGCGTCGCCAAGCCACCTCTTCAAACCTGGGTGCCGCCATCACCCATCACCAGGCGCGTCACCCGTCCCCTCCGCCTCGGTCGGAGGACCGATGACTAGGAACTTTCTTAGCATGGCGTCCATGGAGCTCTTCATGGCAGCAGCAGCAGCGTCCTGGGAGTCAGAGTCCACGTCAGCAAGGAAGGAGGAGAAGTTGAAACCAGCATCTCAGAGATAGAGATGGCGGAAGACGCACGTAAGGACCGAGGAAGAAAGCGAGCACGCCTCACCTTCCACCAAAGAGCCAAACCTGTCAATAGTATCCTCGAGCACTGCCAAGACCTCAGGGAGCAGAGCAGCACAACTCTCCCTCGGGGTCGTCGACATCGCCTTCTTCAAGGTGTCATCCTCGACGAGCGACCGCGATCCTTGTGGAACCTCGCCTCGAGGGACGCAAGGGTGCTGCGCTCCATGGTGGCCGCCTTCTTGGCCTCGGCAAGGGCCGCATGGGCCGCCTCCACCTCCTCCTTCAGCTTCGTCAGGCGGTCGCGCTTCGCCGCCTGCTCCAGGGCCGCCTTCTTCAGCTTGGCATCTCGATCGGCAACGGCAGCCTCCTGGGCCTTCAGTTTCTCCTCACCCTCCTGGAGATGGCTGGCCTGGGTGGCCTGCTGATCCTGAAAAGCCTTCAGTTCAGCCTCCACCACGCGGCACCGATCCTCGGCTTCCGTGGCCTCCTTCCGCGCCAGGTCGCGCTCGGTGGCAGACACCCCAAGCAACTTCTGGGCTTCCTTCGCAGAGCCCTAGGCCGCGCGGACAGACGCGTCAGCCTGGAGCCAACCAGAAATTAGCCCCAGGAGTCCCAACGCCGCATGCCGGTTCGGGCCCCTAAGTTCAAAGTGGACGACGTCCAGCGCCGCCCTTGCTTCCTCCAGGGCCCCGGAGGTGGCAGGAGCACCACGACCGGGCTGCATGCCTGGCAGGGAGAAGACGTCCTCGGCGCCAAGACAGAAGAAGCCTCAGCAGCAGGAAGGATCGGGGCTCCGGAGGCCGGGCAACCTTAGCAGCAGCAGTGAGGATGGGTGCTGGCGGGGTCAGCACTGCCAAAGGTGCTGACACCTCCTGATGATGGGCTTTCGCTCCCTGGGGACACGACACCACCGATGAAGCTGCGGGTGTCGCGAGATCTCCTTCACCAAGGCGGCAGCGACCACCTCGACACGCTCGACCACGGCAACTCCCACGCCTTCCTTTTGCTTCTTCGATGACTCCTGCCTAGTGACAGACCAAGACTCTAAGCATCGCAGCAAGAATCAATGAAAATACCAAGGGAGATGACTTACTGGTCAGCGAAGACATAGCTCCTCTTCAGGCTAGCAGCGGGAGCCGAGCCGGGGCAGCTGGAGCTGAACTCTTGGTAGCAGGAGAACTCGTGGTTGGCGCCACTCGTGACGCCACTGGCAAAGGCAGAATGCTGCCCGGAGAATTCAGCGTGGTCCTTCCCCTTCTTCGCGGCCGTCCGCTTGGGCTGCTTTGAGGAGGCCACCACGGATCTCGTGATGACCCCAGAGGGGCGAGCCACCTCCACCACCGGAGCCGCATCATCATCATCATCGTCAGGGAAGTCACGGAGGAGCTCCTTCTGCCGCGGGGCAGAAGATTCCTCCACAACCTCGTCCTTGGTGGCCTTAGAGGATTGATCGCCGAAGGACAGGTCTACCAAGGAGGTAGGCGGCGGGGGAGGCCCCGCCCGCACGAGCCCAAACTCGTTGATGACCGGCATGGCAGCAGCAACCTCCTCCCCATCGACTCGATAGTACAACAGGAGCCAATCCTCTGGAGGATTGCTCGGGTCCTTCCTAGTCAAGTAAAGCAACACCTTGCTCAGCTCCTCCTACGGAAGGGTGTCCTGATGCTGGCGAATCTTGTCGTCGGCGCCCCCAAGCATCCATAGGGGGCGGGAGCGATCTTGGAGCGGCGCTAAGTGCTGCGTCAAGAACTCCTTGATGAACATGGCCGCCATTAGCTTCTCGCTCTTCAGTTCCTCCTCCATCTTCTTCACCAACGGCTTCAAGGAAGGGTTGGTGATCTTTTCAGAGAGCCACCCCTTCCCGGAGGAGGGGATCTTGGTTGGCAGCTCCAGCAAGTCCTGGGAGCACTTGGCATCCATCAGAACCCACCTCTTCAGGGCATCCTCCACCTTTTTCCCGGGGCGGGAGATCGCATTACCGCCCCGGGCAGCAACGAAGCCGATGCACCCAGCGGGATGGTCGCCAGTCATGCAGAGAAAGAAGAAGTGGTGGAGCATCACGATGGAGGGAATCACCCCCATGAATGCCTCGCAGTAGAAGGCAAAAATAGACATGAGGAGGATGGAGTTGGGATGAATGTGGAGCACGTGGAGGCCGTAATGGTGAAGAATGGCGTAGAAGAAGCGGGAGAATGGGGGCACCAACCCTGAGTAGACATTGTGAAGGAAGAAAGGGAAGAAGGTACTATTCACGGGCTCCGGCACCGCGGCGGCGACCCAGAGCACCGTTCCCTTCCACTCGTTGTCCTCGCTCATCGTCAGGAGGAGCGCGGTCTGGAGCTTCCCCCCCGGCCACGGAGGATGCAAACAGCACCGGCTCGTACTAGGAGGAGCCGGCAACCGAGGCTGAGGCCATGGTCTTCTTAGCAGCCATTGGGCGAAAGATTGGAGGGGAAAATCAGTAGATCTAGTGAGTTCTTATGGTGCTGGGAGAAGGGGATCTGGAGAAAGACGAAGAAGAGGCGATGAAAGCCTGGCGGCAGATAGCATCCCTTTTGTCAGACGGAAACAGTTGCCGAGGCAGCGTGGGGAAGTGGAGTCGCCCATGTCCCATCAATCGCCACAGGTCATCAAGGCCGCATGCAGTAAGGGCCCGCGGCGCTCTGCGCTTTCCCTTTGGCTTCGCCTACAAGCCAGGTCCAAGCGCACCTTGGGCCCGGGGGCTACTGTTGGTGTTCTGGATATGGGGGTATCCAGACCTACCTGCCTACGACCCACCACATGGCTCCATCGATGGCCTGGTACGGCCCCGCTTCAGCATCAACAGCTCAAGACCCTCGCGAGGGGCCAAGCCTCCCCCCGAGGGGATCGTCCTCTTCAGGCTGGCTCCCGAGGGCGGAGAGTTCTATGCAGGGTGTACCTCACGAGGCTCAACTGACGTGAGGCATGACGACCAAGGCCAGGGGGGCACCAGCGGGCGCAGAGCGCAGGTTTCCTCTTCAGTGCAAGGAAGGCAAGCCGCAGGCGCGGAGTCTAGAGGAATCAGTCAAAGGTTTCCATCCTGGAGCAACAAGACGAAGACCGCCAGGACAGAATTACGGAGGTCATCACCGAGCCCACCGCAGCGTCACGACCAGAGGCTTTTCGCAGGAGAAGACTACTTTTGTTAGGATAAGCTATGCTACTTGTCCCCTTTCAAATCCGCGTTGTGGGATCCCTTGCCACCAAAATTGGGCAAGAGGACCAATTCACTATAAATAGGACTTAGCCACCACCATAGAGGGGGGATCCATTCTCACCCGACCACCTCACCAGCTCCCTTGAGCACAAGAACACCTCACCTCTTGAGGACAGTTCATCCACTGTACTAGTTCATCCTCAGCCCTCCGAGGCAATCCACCAAAAACGTTGGAGTAGGGTATTACACCACTAGGTGGCCCGAACCAGGATAAACTGTTGTGTCTCTTTGTCTCTTCGAGCTCATCGCGCTAGGCTTAGGAGGATCACGACTAGGCGGGCTGGGTAGGTTGAGATCTCTGCACGCACCCCAGAGTTCAAACCTCTCAAGTGTTTGCCGAACCCTTAATCCGAAAAAGTTAAATGAATGACCTAAATAAATGAAATTAGTAGTTAACTGGATTTTTAGGACAAATTTCTATATGCTTAAGTACTTAACTAGATATTATTTTTAGGACAAACTTGTATATGCTTAAGTAGTTCATAATTTGAAATTTGTGTAGATTTTCTTGAAGTGTGAAACATTGAAGTGGTCATGATATATGAAATTTCCTCGATTGTGCCCAAGTGGCCTTTTGTTGTTTCGAAGGAATGAAGCCGAGTGGCCTATGTTTTGCAGGAATGTTGATTCATTTCTGTTCCAGCAAATTTCAGGTGCTCGATTTGTCCACCTTTTAGCAAAGGTCATGCCGAAATTTTCCCTGAATTTTGGGATGACTTGTGCTACAAACTAGGACATAACGCGTGCCTGGGATTTGCCGCACCGAGAAGGAATCAACGTTCCTGCAAAACATAGGCCTTTTTATGTCATTATTCATTTTATTAGGTCTAGAATTAATTGACTAGATTTAATTGTAGGAAACATGGCTAGCAACGATGAAGGACAAGGTTCTGCTGATTGCGACGACGTCTACCTGGTAGCACATGAATATTTGAGCCTTGCCAATGATTAACGGTTGTTGTTGCTGGGCCCACCTATCTCATTCGAGACCGACATCGAGACCAGCGCCAAGACTAGCGTTGAGACAAAGACCGGCACCGAGACCGGCGCCGAGACCTGCACCAAGACTGGAAAAGCCATAGAACCGAAACCGAAGAGGAGATGTCGACGCCCAAACCAGCTCCTCACTACAAGAATAGTGGTCACGGAGGTGGACGATGGCAATTTTGATCCAAAACTGCCTGTGGAAGAGCGCTCCTGCTACGACAATCAAATAGGTTGCGTCGTACGGGCGTGCGCCACAATCAATGATGAGAAACAAAAGAAGATCCCAAATATGAAGCACTCCCTCCAAACCCTGCTGCACCAGATATTCTTGTTCCCGGGAAGGGATGAAATCCAATATAAAGATCCACAGAAAGACCTAGCAATGAAGAAGATAAACAAATGCTCCATGGCCAAGTTTAGCGACGCATTGGCCGCCTAGAAACTAAGGGTGAAACACGCCATCGACAAAAAGGAACCCTACTCAAAGATTGTAAAGGAAAATCCGACAATCACGGAAGAGTGGTTTGAACTATTCAAGGCAGCTTGCGATGCCAAAAAAAGTCGAAGTACATGAAGGGGCTTCAAGAGAGGAACATGGGGTGCCACCACCTCGGAAGCCGAGGTTACGCGAGGAAGAGGTCCATATGGGCCAAGGAGGACGCGAAACGCGAAAGTCTGGGCAACCCAGACCCCTTGGCGGAGTTCACCATCCCGCAGGTGTATGACGTCCTCAGGGCCCGGTACTGTTGGGACCCAGTCAAGAAGGTTTTTGAGACGGACCCGGTCATGACGGAGTTCATGAGACTGCTTGGAATTTTAGTTTCTGATTGATTCGACTGCATGTTTAGTCATATTTGTAAACGATCCTTGTTCCTTTTGCAGAGAGAGCATCACAGGATTGCGACCAAAGCGACTCACCGTCTGAGGCGTTGGCGAGGCCTAAGTGGGACACCCCATTCAACCGAGCGTTCAACATATTGAAGCAACTCCCGGTGGATACTCGGCCGTTGTGTGGACACGTGCACAGTGTCGGAGACAATGCAACATGGAAGAAGTACTACGGTGAGACCACGGAGGAGAGAAAGGAAAGACAGAGGTTAACTGAAGAAAGCATCGACAAGACGGTTGAGATTGCGGTTGAGAAGAATCCAGCTAAGACAGTCACAATAGTGGTAGCTATCATAAAACGGGAGCTGACAGTCTTGGTTCCGGCTATCATTGCTTGGAGCAGGCAAAATCCAAAAAAAGATGCAGCGAACTTTCCCCTTGCCAACTTCTTCGGGACCAGCTCGACTAGCGTTGCACCAGCACCTACACCAGCACCTGCACCTGCACCAGCACCTACTCCTGCACCAGCTCCCGCACCTGCTCATAGTAGACCGTCATCTATCTCAGACGTGCTCGACGGTGCTTCGTCTTTGGCTGAGCTCAACGCCCTCACGGTACTTGTCACACCAGCCCTCTTCAATAAATGTATAATCTCCTGTTTCCATTGCCTTTCGGATGTCTCACATCACAGACATGTCTTTGCAGGCCGACGCCCCATGCACCATATTGTACGACATCAACGGCCAGAAGGTGGACGTGGGGAAGGCGACAATAGTGAAGCCGAAGGAACTATTGCTCCACAGCCGGCCAATCCCACCTGACGTCTTCAAGGTTTGGCCAGTGTTAAACCGGGCCACAAGAATTTGGTTCCTTCGGTACTAGGGGGAGATGATGACGATACCCCGCGGCGGCTTGGCGATTGCAAGACATGGGTCCTATTGTGGCCAAAGAGTCTGCTTCGTCTGGAGGCAGCCGGGAGCAGACCCACGACCACGCAGCCTCCGCAAAGTATGAACATCGGCACCCCACCTACCCAATTTGCGTCGCCTGTCTTGCTGGGTGATAGCGGACTGGGTGAGGAAGAGGCCCCATTAGTCATTAATGACGTCGCCATAGATGAGGATGACGATGACGATGACACTCAACAGTATCTCAATACTGGCGCCATTGATGACACAAGATCGATGGCTCAGCAGTATGAGTACTCAGGGTTTGAGCGTCATGAGTCGGTGCCTGAATTGCCGCCTCCGGAGCCTGAACATACTGTAGACGACCTTCCACCAAAGAAGCATCGCAAGATAGTGAGGAAAGGCAGCAATAAAGGTGCTGCTATGATTCAACCACCTCTGCAGCCTCGGGTTCAAGACCGTATACCTATCCACGGTGCGGCGAAACACCATATCCTCGGTGAACCAATCCTACCTGAGGCATCGGTACAGGTCATACACGGTGATCTAAGGCGACTTCATGATGATGTGTTACGGAGAGAGAAAAGCATAATCACCTCTAAAAATCCAGGATACCCACTCTACGTGGTTAATGTGTCGCGGAAAAGGTTGTACGTCGACTCATTCCCACGGACAAGTTCTTCCTTCAATTCGATTACATCTTCGACATGTTTCACTTGAAGAAGCTGGATTTTACGTTTGTCTGCCTTTATGCCTTGTACATGAACTACATCATCGGGATTGAGCAGATACCTTGTTTCTATGTCGCTGACCCGTACTTCATGCACCAAGGCTTCTTGGCAGTCTGCGCAAAGCAATGTGAATACGCGAGGGACTACATCGTCAATTTCATGGTCGCCAATAAGGACAATGAGACGATTCTAGTGGCTTATCATCCCCTATAATTCATCCGCGTGGATATCCTTCCTTCAATTTCAATCATTCATTTGCATGGTTGAGGCTAATTAATTTGAGGTGTACTTATTTTGCGCAGCCACGGGCGCGCTGTCCTCGTCATCCTTTACCCCTGATACTCCCGCGCTCTTTACTTGGACTCGTCGAAGAACATGAACAAAAATGATTACACCCACATCAAGTGTGTTCTCAATAGTGCTATCTTTTTCTACGACATACGGGGTGGACAAATCTAGGCCAAGAAGAAGAGGAGCGGTAGGCCTGCCTTTAGCCATAAGACCGACTTCTACTGCATGCAGCAACCGTGTGATACTCTTAGTGATGGATTCTATGTCCTACACCACATGCTGGAGTACAGACGGGATCAGCATAACCTTCGCATGTCACCTACATCCGGGGATGCTCATATTATGCAATGGGCAAGGAACGTAGGAGATATCGAGGATCATCGGCTTTGAGCTGAGTTCTATCACATCCAACGCGAACTTGCCCAAATCATCATGAAGGAGGTCCTCAAAAAAACAAGGTTGTTCTACGAGGAAGGGCAAATGTCGCGAGAAGACGTCTGAACACGCATAGCCGCTCAGCATCTTGACCTAAAGCCTTTCACTAAGCTCCGGGAATATCTCCATGTCTTGGATGGATGACATGACATGTTGTGATTGTCGAGATATGACAAGGTGTCCGTTTAGTCCATACTTTATGTATGACAAAACTTTGAGTTATGCACGACGAAACTTTATTTGTGATGTAATTAAACCATCCTCCTCGACTAGCGAAGATCACTCTAGTTAGGGCATTTTGGGTACGATGAACTTTTTTATTTATGCTTATGATATGTTGCTTCTATTTTTGCCAAGTCTGTCTCTTTTTGTTTCTCAACTATATGTTGCATATCATCGACTCGTGTGATGATGCCGGTGCATAGATCATCGATGGCAAAGAAGTGCTACGCCAGGAGTATACGATGAGTGGCCGAAGTGTCAGGCCCAGGTGTACCGGTTTTTGGTTTCCGAGCGATAGCCAGTAGTTAGTTTAGGTTCATACTAGTGCGAGAGAGGGATAGCTCTTCTCGCGTATATCATGTTTTAGATGGATGACGATGTAGTTGCAAGAATTTGTATCGCTATTTTCGAGATGATGATGAGAGACCACTTTGTGTTGGATGATGATTATGATGATGACATGATTTGATGCTATGATTACATTTGTATGTGTATGATGCTAAAGAATATTGTATAAAGCCTATTCAAATAAAAAACAAATATGCATAAGAAAAAAACAAAAACTAATAAAACTAACAGTAGCTAGGGGAGTACAGTTAGTAGCAGCGCGCCCTTACCAGTAGCGCATCCAAATTTAAAGCGTTGCAGATATTAGCAGTAGCGCGTTCTCCAAAAGCCCGCTGCTGATATACATGTATAGCAGTAGCGTGGGTCAACACGCGCTACTGATACATGTTAGCTGTAATGCCGTATCAGTAGCGTGCTGCCCCACACTACTGATAAACCTAATACGCGCGCTACTGCTAGGATTTTCCCTAATAGTGGGAGCTGACATTGGTGGAATGCGGACAAGTGGTGCTGATGGTTTCGGTGCGGCTGCTCCTGCTCGTATCACCACCATGATGGGGGTCGCCTCTGAGCACTTGCCTAAAGTCATCGGAAGGCAGGTGTACTATGGATCCAGATCGTCCTGTCAGGTTCAAATCTATCCCGATCTTTTTAGCATGTCCCAAGTAACTCCTTGCTTAATCCGTCCTAAATGAACCCCCCCCCCAGGAAAGCGATCTACCGTTGGATCCGGAGCATGACTCCAGACTCCTGCAACACGAGTTCGACTCCGAGTTTTGCGCCGCCGAGAAGTACCAAAAGCTAAGTTGTGTGCACGGGCACACTCCCCCTCGATGTGTATGCACGGAGGGATTCGACATTGGCAGGCGGTTTCTCAGTTTCCCCTTAGAGGTTAGTGCTAACTTCATCATTTTACTTGAGTTAATGCCACCGCTCATCTTGAATACTATTTGACATTGGCAGGGATATGAGGCTTGTGCCTTTGTTAACTGGCTGGATGAAGAATGGCATGGCAGGGCTCGGAGTGTTATCACCAAGCTCGCAGAAGATAACGTAAAGCTAAAGTAGAAACTGGCTGATCTGGAATGTATAATCAGTACGATGAAGCAAGGAAGAATCAATCATAGGCATTAGATGAAAGCAAGAGACAAGAAGGAACTAGCATGTGTAGTTGTGGTTGTCACATTATCCATGTTCTATGCGCTGTTTTCAATGATGATTAGGGTTTTTGTTTGACAGTATTGGTAAAGCACATCTAGATGTGCTCTAAGTAATGCACATCTAGGTCCTATGCCATTGATGTTATGTGAAGATTCGTGCAGATATTTTCCTTTGTATTTTCTCTTTTCCTTTCTAGTTTGATTATTACTGGCTTTATCAATAAGAAGAGCTCAATGTTGTTGGATTCCGGGCTCCACAAACCCAAGAGAGGTTCGAACTTAGGGGCATGTGCGAAGAACTCAACCTCTCAAGGCTCTCAATTCGCTGCTCTCACGACCTCGCTCGACGAACACGATAGAGAAAGACACAACAGTTTACCCAGGTGCGCGCCGCCTTGCGGTGTAATACCCTACTCCTGCTTTGTCGTGGATTAGCCTCGCAAAGGGCTGAGGATGGACCAGTACAAGTGGAAGAACAGCCTCAGGAGGTGTGTTCTTGTGATGAGCTCTTGGTGGTTTGATGAGCTGATCACCAAATGAGTCGATCGACCGACCCTTCTTTACGGTGGTAGATAGGCTCTATTTATAGTGGCCTTGGTCCTCTTCCTCCAAAACTTAGGCGGGAATGGATCCCACAATGGCCAAATTTGAAGGGGAACAAGAGGTACATCTAATCCTGACGAAAGGTGGTCTTCGCCTGCAAAGTCTCTGAGCGTGACGTCGTGGTGGGCTCGACGGTGACATCCATCCTGCCATTCTAGCGGTCTTGGTCTCCTTGCACGCAAATGGCAACCTTTGGATGATTCCTTGGGACTCTGCACCTGCACTTGCCTCCTTTGCACCAAAGAGGAAACCTGCTGCACTGCGCCCGCTGGCGCGCGCCTGGCCTTGGTCGTCATGGCTGAGGAGGCCACCAAGGAGGCCGTTCCCTTGGGAGGTCTTGGTGTCGTCCGCCTCACAAGGCTTGGCCCCTCGTGAGGATCTTGTCTTGCCGTAGTCGGAGCTGGGCCATAACAGGCCATCGACGAAGCCACGTCGTGGGTCGCAGGCAGGCGGGTCTGGGTACCCTGGTTACCAGAATGCCGATAGAAGCCCCTGGGCCCAAGGCACGCTCGCACTTGGCTTTGAGGCGAATCCAAAGGGCAAGTGCGGAACGCTGCGGGCCCCACTCACCTGCGGACCGGGCCGACGCGTGGCGCTTGATGGGACTTGGGCGTCTCCGCCTCCTCACGTCACCTCGGCAACCGTTTGACTTGACAACTGCATGCTGCATGCAGCGAGAATCATCATTACTTGAGATCATGGTGTTGGGGAACGTAGCAGAAATTCAAAATTTTCCTACGTGTCACCAAGATCTATCTATGGAGAAACCAACAACAAGGGGAAGGAGAGTGCATCTACATACCCTTGTAGATCGCTAAGCGGAAGAGTTCAAGAGAACGGGGTTGAAGGAATCGTACTCGTCGTGATCCAAATCACCGGAGATCCTAGTGCCGAACGGACGGCACCTCCGCGTTCAACACACGTACAGCCCGGTGACGTCTCCCACGGCTTGATCCAGCAAGGAGAGAGGGAGAGATTGAGGAAGACTCCGTCCAGCAGCAGCACAATGGCGTGGTGGTGGTGGAGGAGCGTGGCAATCCTGCAGGGCTTCGCCAAGCACCGCGGGAGAGGAGGAGTAAGAGAGGTAGGGCTGCGCCAATAGGGAGAGGTTCTCGTGTGTTGGGGCAGCCCCCACACCTAAAGTATTTATAGTGGGAGGGGAGGGGGCTGTGCCCCCTCTAGGGTTCCCTTCCCAGGGGTGGTGGCAGCCCCCAGATCCCATCTGGGTGGCGGCCAGAAGGGGAGAGGGGGGATGCGCACGATGATCTCATCAGATGAACCACGATGTCAAGGACTTAATCAATCCCGTATACAATTCCCTTTGTCTGGCGGTATTGTACTTGCCCGAGATTCGATCGTCGGTATGCCAATACCTTGTTCAATCTCGTTACCGGCAAGTCTCTTTACTCGTTCCGTAACACATCATCCCGTGATCAACCCCTTGGTCACATTGTGCACATTATGATGATGTCCTACCGAGTGGGCCCAGAGATACCTCTCCGTTTACACGGAGTGACAAATCCCAGTCTCGATCTGTGCCAACCCAACAGACACTTTTGGAGATACCTGTAGTGCACCTTTATAGCCACCCAGTTACGTTGTGACGTTTGGTACACCCAAAGCATTCCTACGGTATCCGAGAGTTGCACAATCTCATGGTCTAAGGAAATGATACTTGACATTAGAAAAGCTTTAGCATACGAACTACGATCTTTGTGCTAGGCTTAGGATTGGGTCTTGTCTCACATCATTCTCCTAATGATGTGATCCCGTTATCAATGACATCCAATGTCCATGGTCAGGAAACCGTAACCATCTATTGATCAACGAGCTAGTCAACTAGAGGCTTACTAGGGACATGGTGTTGTCTATGTACCCACACATGTATCTGAGTTTCCTATCAATACAATTATAGCATGGGTAATAAACGATTATCATGAACAAGGAAATATAATAATAACTAATTTATTATTGTCTCTAGAGCATATTTCCAACAGTCTCCCACTTGCACTAGAGTCAATAATCTAGTTCACATCGCCATGTGATTAACACTCACAGGTCACATCGCCATGTGACCAACATCCAAAGAGTTTACTAGTGTCACTAAACTAGTTCACATCATCATGTGATTAAGACTCAATGAGTTCTGGGGTTTGATCATGTTTTGCTTGTGATAGAAGTTTTAGTCAACGGGTCTGCAACATTCAGATCTGTATGTACTTCGCAAATCTCTAGGTCATATTGTAAATGCTGCTTCCACGCTCCACTTGGAGCTTTTCCAAATGGTCGCTCCACTATACGTATCCGGTTTGCTACTCAGAGTCATTCGGATAGGTGTTAAAGCTTGCATCGTCGTAACCCTTTACGCCGAACTCTTTATCACCTCCATAATCGAGAAACATATCGTTATCCCTCTAAGGATAATTTTGACCGCTATCTGGTGATCTACTCCTTGATCACCTTTGTACCCTCTTGCCAGGCATGTAGCAAGGCACACATCAGGTGCGGTACTTAGCATAGCATACTATAGAGCCTACGTCTATAGCATAGGGGACGACCTTCGTCCTTTCTCTCCTTTCTGCCGTGGTCGAGCTTTAAGTCTTAACTTCATACCTTGCAACTCAGCCAAGAACTCCTTCTTTGATTGATCCATCTTGAACACCTTCAAGATCATGTCAAGGTATGTGCTCATTTGAAAGTACCATTTAGCGTTTTTGATCTATCCTCATAGATCTTGATGCTAAATGTTCAAGCAGCTTATTCCAGGTTTTCTATTGAAAAACACCTTTCAAATAACCCTATATGCTTTCCAGAAAATTATACATCATTTCTGATCATCAATATGTCAACAACATATACTCATCAGAAATTCTATAGTGCTCCCACTCACTTCTTTGGAAATACAAGTTTCTCATAAACCTTGTGTAAACCTAAAATCTTTGATCATCTTATCAAAGTGTATATTCCAACTCCGAGATGCTTACTCCAGTCCATGGAAGGATCGCTGGAGCTAGCATACCTTTTAGCATCCTTAGGATCGACAAAACCTTTCTGATTGTATCACATACAACCTTTCCTTACGAAAACTGGTAAGGAAACTCGTTTTGACATCCATCTGCCAGATTTCATTAATGCAGCTAATGCTAACATGATTCTGACGGACTTAAGCATCGCTACGAATGAAAAAACCTCATCATAGTCAACTCCTTGAACTTGTGAAAAACTCTTCACCACAAGTTGAGCTTCATAGACGGTGACATTACCGTCCACGTCCGTCTTCTTCTTAAAGATCCATTTATCTCAATGGCTTGCCGATCATCGGGCAAGTCCACCAAAGTCCATGCTTTGTTATGATACATGGATCCTATCTCGGATTTCATGGCTTCTAACCATTTGTTGGAATATGGGCCCACCATCGCTTCTCCATAGCTCGTAGGTTCATTGTTGTCTAGCAACATGACCTTCAAGATAGGATCACCGTACCACTCCGAAGTAGTACGCGTCCTTGTCGTCCTACGAGGTTCGGTAGTGACTTGATCTGAAGCTTCATGATCACTATCATAAGCTTCCACTTCAATTGGTGTTGGTGCCACAGGAACAACTTCTTG
Organism: Triticum aestivum; assembly: GCF_018294505.1. Classification (NCBI taxonomy): domain Eukaryota; kingdom Viridiplantae; phylum Streptophyta; class Magnoliopsida; order Poales; family Poaceae; genus Triticum; species Triticum aestivum. The sequence continues at coordinate 356,918,919 of NC_057804.1, forward strand.
TGCCCTGCTACACACTTGTTGAAGTGACGGTTCAATAACCTCATCAAGTCTCCACCATCCTCCCACTCAATTCTTTTGAGAGAAACTTTTCCTCGAGAAAGGACCCGGTTCAAAAAACAATCCCTATTGCTTTCGGATCTGAATTAGGAGGTTTACCCAACTGTTTTGGGTGTCCTATGAAGATGCATTTTATCCGCTTTGGGTTCGAGCTTATCAACCTGAAACTTTTCCACATAAGCGTCGCAGCCCCAAACTTTTAAGAAACGACAACTTAGGTTTCTCCAAACCACAGTTCAAACGGTGTCGTCTCAACGGAATTACGTGGTGCCCTATTAAAGTGAGTGCGGTTGTCTCTAATGCCTAACCCATGAACGATAGTGGTAATTCGATAAGAGACATCATGGTACGCACCATATCCAATAGGGTGCAACTATGATGTTCGGACACACCATCACACTATGTTGTTCTAGGCGGTATTAATTGTGAAACAATTTCCTCAATGTCTTAATTGCGTGCCAAAGCTCGTAACTCAGATACTCATCTCTATGATCATATCATAGACATTTTATCCTCTTGTCACAATGATCTTCAACTTCACTCTGAAATTACTTGAACCATTCAATAATTCAGACTTGTGTTTCATCAAGTAAATATACTCAACATCTACTCGAATCATCTGTGAAGTGAGAACATAACGATATTCACTACATGCCTCAGCATTCATTGGACTGCACACATCAAAATGTGTTACTTCCAACAGGTTGCTATCTTGTTCCATCGTACTGAAAACGAGGCTTTTCAGTCATCTTGCCCATGTGGTATGATTTGCATATCTCAAGTGATTCAAAATCAAGTGAGTCCAAACGATCCATCTGCATGGAGTCTCTTCATGCGTATACACCAATAGACATGGTTCGCATGTCTCAAACTTTTCAAAAAAAACTAGTGAGTCCAAAGATCCATCAACATGGAGCTTCTTCTTGCGTTTTATACCAATATGACTTACATGGCAGTGCCACAAGTACGTGTTACTATCATTACTATCTTATATCTTTTGGCATGAAAATGTGTATCACTACGATCGAGATTCAATAAACCATTCTTTTAGGTGCAAGACCATTGAAGGTATTATTCAAATAAATAGAGTAACCATTATTCTCCTTAAATGAATAACCGTATTGCGATAGACATAATCCAATCATGTCTATGCTCAACGCAAACACCAAATGACAATTAATCAGGTTTAATAATAATCTTGATGGTAGAGGGAGCGTGCGATGTTTGATCACATCAAACTTGGAAACATTTCCAACACATATCGTCAGCTCACCTTTAGCTAGTCTCCATTTATTCCGTAGCCTTTTATTTCGAGTTACTAACACTTAGTAACCGAACCGGTATCTAATACCTTGGTGCTACTAGGAGTACTAGTAAAGTACACATTAACATAATGTATATCCAATATACTTCTATCGACCTTGCCAGCCTTCTCATCTACCAAGTATCTAGGGTAATTCTGCTTCAGTGTCCGTTCCTCTCATTACAGAAGCACTTAGTCTCGGGTTTGGGTTCAACCTTGGGTTTCTTCACTAGAGCAGCAGCTGTTTTGCCGTTTCATGAAGTATCCCTTGTTGCTCTTGCCCTTCTTGAAACTACTGGTTTTACCAACCATCAACAATTGATGCTCCTACTTGACTTCTACTTTCGCGGTGTCAAACATCACGAACACTTCAAGGATCATCATCTATCCCTGATATGTTATAGTTCATCACGAAGCTCTAGCAGTTTGGTGGCAATGACTTTGGAGAAACATCACTATCTCATCTGGAAGATCAACTCCCACTCGATTCAAGTGATTGTTGCACTCAGACAATCTGAGCACAAGCTCAGCGATTGAGCTTTTCTCCCTTAGTTTGCAGGCTTAGAAAATCGACGGAGGTCTTATACCTCTTGACGTGGGCACGAGCCTGAAATCCTAATTTCAGCCCTCGAAACATCTCATATGTTCCGCGACATTTCGAAAACGTCTTTGGTGCCTCAACTCTAAACCGTTTAACTGAACTATCACGTAGTTATCAAAACGTGTATGTCCGATGTTCGCAACATCTACGGACGATGTTTGGGGTTCAGCACACGGGGCGGTGCATTAAGGACATAAGCTTTCTACTGTCCACATAATTGCTACTGTCAACTTTCAACTATATTTTCTCTAGGAACATATCTAAAACAGTAGAACTAAAGCGCGAGCTATGACATAATTTGCAAAGACCTTTTGACTATGTTCAGGATAGTTAAGTTCATCTCATGAACTCCCACTCAGATAGACATCCCTCTAGTCATCTAAGTGATTACATGATCCGAGTCAACTAGGCCGTGTCTGATCATCGCGTGAGACGGACTAGTCATCATCGGTGAACATCTTCATGTTGATCGTATCTACCATATGACTCATGCTCGACCTTTCGATCTCTTGTGTTCCGAGGCCATGTCTGTACATGCTAGGCTCGTCAAGTTAACCTAAGTGTTTCGCATGTGTAAATCTGGCTTACACCCATTGTATGTGAACGTAAGAATCTATCACACCCGATCATCACGTGGTGCTTCGAAACGACGAACTTTCGCAACGGTGCACAGTTAGGGGGAACACTTTCTTGATATTTTAATGAGGGATCATCTTATTTACTACCGTCGTTATAAGCAAATAAGATGCATAAACATGATAAGCATCACATGCAATCAAATAGTGACATGATATGGCCAATATCATATTGCTCCTTTTGATCTCCATCTTCGGGGCTCCATGATCATCATCGTCACCGGCATGACACCATGATCTCCACAATCATGATCTCCATCATCGTGTCTCCATGAAGTTGTCTCACCAACTTATTACTTCTACTACTATGGCTACCGGTTAGCAGTAAAGTAAAGTAATTACATGGCGTTGTTCAATGACACGCAGGTCATAAAATAAATAAAGACAACTCCTATGGCTCCTGCCGGTTGTCATACTCATCGACATGCAAGTCGTGATTCCTATTACAAGAACATGATCAATCTCATACATCACATATCATTCATCACATTCTTCTTGGCCATATCACATCACATAGCATACCCTGCAAAAACAAGTTAGACGTCCTCTAATTGTTGTTTGCATGTTTTACGTGGCTGCTATGGGTTTCTAGCAAGAACGTTTCTTACCTACGCAAAACCACAACGTGATATGCCAATTGCTATTTACCCTTCACAAGGACCATTTTCATCGAATCCGTTCCGACTAAAGTGGGAGAGACTGGCACCCGCTAGCCACCTTATGCACCAAGTGCATGTCAGTCGGTGGAACCTATCTCAGGTAAGAGTACGTGTAAGGTCGGTCCGGGCCGCTTCATCCCACAATACCATCGAAACAAGATTGGACTAGTAACGGTAAGCATATTGAACAAAATCAACGCCCACAACTACTTTGTGTTCTACTCGTGCAAAGAATCTACGCAATAGACCTAGCTCATGATGCCACTATTGGGGAACGTAGCAGAAATTCAAAATTTTCCTACGTGTCACCAAGATCTATCTATGGAGAAACCAGCAACGAGGGGAAGGAGAGTGCATCTATATACCCTTGTAGATCACTAAGCGGAAGCGTTCAAGAGAACGGGGTTGAAGGAGTCATACTCGTCGTGATCCAAATCACCGGAGATCCTAGTGCCGAACGGACGACACCTCCGTGTTCAACACACGTACAGCCCGGTGACGTCTCCCACGCCTTGATCCAGCAAAGAGAGAGGGAGAGGTTGAGGAAGACTCCTTCCAGCAGCAGCACAACGGCGTGGTGGTGGTGGAGGAGCGTGGCAATCCTGCAGGGCTTCGCCAAGCACCGCGGGAGAGGAGGAGTAAGAGAGGTAGGGCTGCGCCAATAGGGAGAGGTTCTCGTGTGTTGGGCAGCCCCCACACCTCAAGTATTTATAGGGGGAGGGTAGGGGGCTGCGACCCCTCTAGGGTTCCCTCCCCAGGGGTGGCGGAAGCCCCTAGATCCCATCTGGGTGGCGGCCAGAAGGGGAGAGGGGGGAGGCGCACCTAGGGTGGGCCTTAGGGCCCATCTGCCCTAGGGTTTGCCCCCCTTCCCCACTTCCCTGCGCCTTGGGCCCTGTGGGGGGGGCGCACCAGCCCACCTGGGGCTGGTCCCCTCCCACACTTCGCCCATGCAGCCCTCTGGGGTTGGTGGCCCCACTTGGTGGACCCCCGGGACCCTCCCGGTGGTCCCGGTACGTTACCGATAAAACCCGAAACTTTTCCGGTGACCAAAACAGGACTTCCCATATATAAATCTTTACCTCCGGACCATTCCGGAACTCCTTGTGACGTCCGGGATCACATCCGGGACTCCGAAAAACATTCGGTAACCACATACAAACTTCCTTTATAACCCTAGCGTCATCGAACCTTAAGTGTGTAGACCCTACGGGTTCGGGAAACATGTAGACATGACCGAGACGTTCTCCGGTCAATAACCAACAGCGGGATCTAGATACCCATGTTGGCTCCCACATGGTCCACGATGATCTCATCGGATGAACCACGATGTCAAGGACTTAATCAATCCCATATACAATTCCCTTTGTCTGGCGGTATTGTACTTGCCCGAGATTCGATCGTCGTTATGCCGATACCTTGTTCAATCTCGTTACCGGCAAGTCTCTTTACTCGTTCCGTCACACATCATCCCGTGATCAACCCCTTGGTCACATTGTGCACATTATGATGATGTCCTACCGAGTGGGCCCAGAGATACCTCTCCGTTTACACGGAGTGACAAATCCCAGTCTCGATTCGTGCCAACCCAACAGACACTTTCGGAGATACCTTTAGTGCACCTTTATAGCCACCCAGTTACGTTATGACGTTTGGTACACCCAAAGCATTCCTACGGTATCCGGGAGTTGCACAATCTCATGGTCTAAGGAAATGATACTTGACATTAGAAAAGCTTTAGCATATGAACTACAATCTTTGTGCTAGGCTTAGGATTGGGTCTTGTCCATCACATCATTCTCCTAATGATGTGATCCCGTTATCAACGACATCCAATGTCCATGGTCAGGAAACCATAACCATCTATTGATCAACAAGCTAGTCAACTAGAGGCTTACTAGGGACATGGTGTTGTCTATGTACCCACACATGTATCTGAGTTTCCTATCAATACAATTATAGCATGGGTATAAACAATTATCATGAACAAGGAAATATAATAATAACTAATTTATTATTGTCTCTAGAGCATATTTCCAACACATGGGAGGCAGGTGATTTACCTTCTCCTGGTTATAAATGCGGGAGCGGGCAGATCCCCTGCTCATCTCCGTCTTATTGCTCCTTGCTCTTCCTTCTCCCTGCTCCACCATCTTGCCAGAGCAACCATGGCGCCAGCAAGGTGGCTCTTGTCCAAGGATAAGGGAAAGGCCCCTAAGGAGGGGCTTGACTCACCGCCGCCCAAGAGAGGCCGCGGCCGTCTTCGCAAGTTCATGGCAACGCCGGCAGCAACTCCTCGCGGGCGCGGGCGCCTACTTTCTAAGGCTGGTACTACTTCCAGCGTCCTTGCAGGCGTGTCTTCCCGCGGTGAGGGTTGTCGCGGTCAAGGAAGCTGCCGTGAGGAGGTGAGGCGCGTGGTCGCCATTCGGCCACCACGGCCACGATCCCATTCAGCCGACTCTCCCCCGGAGTTCGTGGTGTGGGCGGAGAAGCCTGCCGACACCTGGCTCTAGCTCCCTCACTTCTTCACGGATGTGCTGCCGACCGGGGGGGGGGGGGGGCTGGTGGCTTTTGTCTCCAGGCCGACAGCAACGCCTCGTGGGTGGGGGCCGAGGTCACGGCCGCCAGCAACATGTTCTAGACCTGCGGGTAGGAGTCGTTCACCCGGGCGCGGGACCTGCGCTGGAGGAGCACCCTCCACTTCAGTTATGACGGCATCACGACCCTCTACGTGAGCATCTTCAGGGAAGATGGTCCATGCGTAGGGTGCTGCCCGGAGAATGACGGTGATGATGATGGTGGACTGAGGAACGACATCATTGCCGGTGATGACCTCACCCTTGGCGGTGGTCACGCCACTTCCAGCAGTGGTGGCTTCTCCTTCGCAGAAAGATCCAGCGGCAACGATTTCGATGAGCCACCGCATCTCCGACCCGGATCGGGAGGGGAGACAAGTCGTGTCGCCGCCACGCCCCGGTGAAGCGGGAGGAGGGATCTAAATGAGCCCGGGTGCTGCCAGAGCCGGACCTCACGAGTTGTCATCGACGCGCGCCTGCGTTTTTTCTTTGTTTCTTTTGCCGCCAAAAGGAAGAAGCATGAGGCCCTACAAGGGAGTGTAATGGACTATGGTGCTTTCGCCGTTATGTTATTATTTTTATGCTTCCTCACGAGGCTTGTGCTGCTATTGACTGAGGTTGGGGTAACTTATCTTAGAGTTCCTGATGGTGAATTTCAACGCCATGGAAATGCTCCTTGTTGAGGGATGTCCTTGTGGTCACCAGGCTTCAAGAGGGGGGCCCTCGTAATTGTGGGACTAGGAGGCCCCGGGGGCGTAGTGCTTGCAAACTCATCCGAGAGCGTCGCGCAAGGACAACTACGCCAAAGGGCTAGGGACTGGGGCTTTGGCGAGGTGTTCTCGTGGGCGAGCCTGAAGTGCGCACTCCTGCCCAGCCCCTGCGCGCGGGAAGCATGAGGAGAGCGACGGGCAACTGCCACTCTTCCTGAGGTCACCCTGCACAAGGCATAAGAGAAACGAGCAAGGCAAGAAGAAAGATTCCCAACCCCAAGAAAGAGATGCTGAAACTCCAAATTCTATTCAAGAAGTCGCAAATCAGATGCAGAAAACAAGCAAAGAATAGCCGCGTCCGGCACCTATGCTAGTCTTCTCACCAGCGCGGAGCTAAGTGCCGCCACTAGGACGTGGGAGGGAGCCCCCATGAGGCCCAAGGGCGGCGCTCAGGAGACTCCGGGGCATGTACATCCCCACTAATTATTACATGAGTGTCACGAGCGGAGACCTTCACAAGCGTGGATCCTTCTTTACAGGTAGAACTTCCGGAGGTGCTGGATATTCTAGGAATTCTGGATGGGGACCCTATCCTGCGTCTCCAGGCATGCGGCGCCAGCCTTGGAGACATGGGTGGTCCTGAACGGGCCCTCCCCCATAGGGGAGAGCTTGGGAAGCCTTTCCCTAGAGCGCACCCGCCTCAGGACGAGGTCGCCCACCTCGAGGGTCATGGAATGGATGTTACAGCAATGGTAGCACCGCAGCGCCTACCGGTACCTTGCAGCTCAGAGTGAGGCCTGGCGAGGCCATTCCTCCCCCAGCATGAGGTCCATCTCCCACGCAGCGTCCTGACATGCCTCATTGAATGCCAGTACCCGCGGGGAGCGATGCCTGACCTCGTGAGGGAGGATTGCCTCGGCTCCGTAGACGAGGAAGAATGGGGTCTCACCTGTAGGCTTGGTTGCGGTGGTGCAGATTGACCAGAGCACGGACGGGAGTTCGTCGAGCCATCCCCTGCCGCAGGCCTCGAGCTTTTTCTTGAAGCTCCTTCCCTTGAGGCCCCTTAGGACCTCCGCATTGGCGCGCTCGGCCTAGCCATTGCTCCATGGGTGCGCCACCAAAGTGTAACATATATGTGTCCCAAGGTTAGCACAATATGTTTTAAAGAGGTTGCTCATGAACTGGGAGCCATTGTCAGTGATGATGTGATTGGGAACCCGGAAGCGTCTTACGAGGCCCTTGGTGAACTTGACTGTAGAGCCAACTGGGATTGTGCGGACAGCTTCCACTTCCGCCCACTTGGTGAACTTGTCGATGGAAAAGTAGAGGTAGCGGTAGCCCCCGGGTGCTCGAGGAAACGGGCCCAGGATATCTAGCCCCCAAAACATGAATGGCCACGAGAGCAGGATGGTTTGGAAGCCCTGAGCAGGCTGATGGATCTTCTTAGCATGGAACTGACAGGCCTCACAAGATCTTACCAGGTCGGTGGGTCATTGAGCGATGTGGGCCAGTAGAACCCGCTACGGAAGGCCTTGCCCACTAGGGTGCATGATGAAGAGTGATGCCCACATTCCCCACCATGGATGTTGGCCAGCAACTCACACCCCTGCTCCATGGGAATGCACCGTAGGGAGACATTGTTTGGGCGCCTTCGGTAGAGCTCACCAACCTAGATGCAGTATGCGGTGGCCTAGCGAGCCACCCGCTCGGCATCCTCTTCCTTCTCCGGCAGGGTGCCCAGAAGCAGGTACGCCTTGAACTCCTCGGTCCAGCACCCCTCCTGAGGTTCGAGCGCAAGGAGCAGACAGGGCCCTAAGGCCGGGAGGCAAGATGGGCCGCCCGTTGTGGGTGCCCCGGGCTCCTGGGGGAGGCACCGGGATGCCCTCTAGGCAATGTCGTCCGCCTCCTTGTTCATGCCACGTGGTATGTGCTGCAGTTCCAAACCTAAAAATTGCTTTTCAATTTTACGTACCACCTCAAGGTATACCACCATGTGCTCGTCCTTTGGCGTGTACTCTTTGTTGGAGAAGTTAATGAGGAGCTGGGAGTCGCCCCTGGTGGTAAGGTGCCTGACTCCCAGGGCTAATGCAGCCCTGAGCCTGGTGGTCACGCCCTCGAATTCGTTGTTGTTGTTGGAGACCTTCTCGCCGTGCTGGAAGCAGAGCTGCACGGTGTAGAAGAGCTTGTCTTGGGTGGGCGAGATGAGCACGACTCCAGCCCCCGCGCCCTGACGCACGAACGCACCATCAAAGTACATGACCCAACCGCCGGGTGCTTCATCTCCTGGGAAGAGGGAGTGATCCTTGCCCACTTCTTGACTTGGTGAGTCAGTCCATTCAGCCACAAAGTCAGCGAGGGCTGCACCGTCGATGACTCGGGTGGTGCTAAACTCCACCTGGAATACCAACACCTCGATGTTCTACTCAGTAACTCTTCCTGCCATGTTGGGGCTTCGGAGCACCCTCCCCAAGGGGTAGGCTGAGACGACCTTGATAGGCTGGCCTTGGCAGTAGTGGTGCAGCTTTCTGGAGGTGACTAGGAGTGCCAAGAGGAGCTTCTGCGGCATGGGATAATGCGCTCGTTGTCACAGCCCTAGAACCCCTAAGTGAAATAGTTGCAACTGCACTCATGCATCATGTCTAAAATTTCTGAAAGTTCAATTGAGGTTTGTTGAAACCCTCAGAAATTAATTCAAAAATGATTTGGAAATTTCAGAAAATGTTGCAAACTTTGAAAAATCATAGAAATACAATCGTAACTCCAAATGAAATAATTTATATATGAAAAATTATCAAAAAAATCCAAATAATCTGTTTATAGCATTTTCATGCATGTTTGAGCAAGCTAACCTCACTGTTTAGGATGAAACATGATTAGGACAAATTGGATAATAGTTTTGGAGTTGGAATTTGATCTAGCTTTCAATTCCACTTCAATCAAAAAGACTTGATGTTGCATTAGCCCAAATCACAGCATATTGCCATGTCATGATCATGCATCATATTGTTGCATTGCATTGATTGCGTTCTTTCTCTGTTGCCGGTATTTGTTCCCTCTCAGTAGACGATGTTCCGACGATGTGATCGATGACACCGATGAAGAACTATACTATCTTCAGAAGTGCCAGGCAAGCAAAACCCCCTTATTCATTTCGATACAATCCCACTCTCTTGCTCATGCTCTCTTTTACTGCATTAGGACAACAACGATTCAACTGTTACATGCTGCGATAGTTGAACCCCTTTCCTATGCATGACCTGTCATTGCCACAGTAAATAGATGAAACCCACTAGCATGAGTAGGAGTTATTTGAGCCCTGATGTGCCTACTCATTCATGCTTGTTTGTCATGCCTGCTAATGCTTAGAGTTGTGTCAGGTCTAATTCATCGGGGATGAATTGGAATGTGGTGAACATGTCCTACTGTTGAGAGCTAGGTGTGTGAACATGATTTGGTAAAGGTAACGATGAGAGGCCATGTAGGAGTACATGGTGGGTTGTCTCATTGAAACCATCCTCAGGAACTGAGTTCTGTGTTTGTGATCCATGAACAGTTACTACCACACATTGGGTTCTGGTAACTCGACCCCTCTCGACTTATTAATCAACATGATCTCTGTCCAGGAGTTGCAACTAGTTCCTGGTGTTTGTAGGTAGTGTTAGTAGTCTACCAAGTGGCACCCGGTACAGGTGGGCTTGGGACTTCAGTCTCACTAGTAGTTTCACCAAGTTAAACTCCACCACCCCCTTTGTTGATAATGATGCATATGTAGATAGTTCTGATGTAAGTCTTGCTGGGTACATTTGTACTCACGTTTTCCTATTTTATGTTTTGCAGAGAGACTTCCGTCTCACTAGTAGTTTCACATGGACTTCGATGTTTAGTTTGTTACCTCAGCTACGACCCTATGCCCTCGGCAGGATCTGGTAGATAGTTAGGCTTCTCAGCCTTTTCATTTATAGTTGTCTGTACTCAGACATGTTAAGCTTTCACGTGTGCTTTGACTTGTATGCTCTGAATGTTAGGTCATGAGACCCATGTTTGTAATATCTTGCTCCTCGGAGCCGATTGAATAAAATACTTGAGTTGTAGAGTCATGTTGTGATGCCATGTTGTATTTGCACATATCGAGCATATTGTGTGTATGTTATTGAAATGCTTGGTATTTGTGGGATCTGACTATCTAGTTGTTTATCCTTGGTAGTCTCTCTTACCGGGAAATGTCTCCTAGTGCTTCCACTGAGCCTTGGTAGCTTGCTACTACTCCGGAGCACTTAGGTTGGCCAGCATGTGTCCTTCTACGTTCCTATGTCTATCCCTCCTGGGAAATGTCAAGCGGTGTCTACCGGAGTCCTATTAGCCTGCTACAGCCCGGTTTACCGAAGTCCTGCTAGCCCAGTTGCTACAGCCCTGATTCACTCGCTGATGACCGACACGTTCGTTGTTGGGTCATGTATGTCTGTCCCTGTAATTTAGCGCCACTTTGGGTTCACGACTAGCAATGTCAGCCCGGGTTCTTTGTCATATGGATGCTAGTGACACTATCATATACGTGTGCCAAAAGGCGCAAATGGTCCCGGGCCTGGTAAGGCGACACCCGTGGGAATACCGTGCGTGAGGCCGCAAAGTGATATGAGGTGTTACATGCTAGATCGGTGTGGCATAGGATCGGGGTCCTGACATCTTTGCTATCAGAGCCTGACTGCCTGTAGGATTACCAAGCCAAACTGGTCGAAGTTGAGTCTAGAAATTCTTTAGTTATATAAGGGAATTTATTGTGGGTTGGAATGTAAGGCTCTTTTTACTCCTTATACCTTATGCCCTTCTGATCTGAGTCATTATATCTTTCCTACGGGGTTAAGGAACTAGGCCTTCTCTTCTTTCTATCAGGATCACGTGTTACTAATCCGTAGACCTATAGGATTGATGGTTCTAAGCTTCAGTTCGGTTCCTACTACTTCCGTGTATTCATAGTTGATCTCAAGACCTTGATATTATGATGATCGAGTGGTTATGCCACCATTTTGTAGGATGTCTCAAATCTTTTCGAGCATTTACAACCGTTATGATGTCCGAGTCATCCCAGATTTCTAAACAATCTGATGCATTTGCAAAATCCTTTCCCTCTGTTTCGATGACCTTTTGGGCCAGATTAACCATACTAATCAGTGTGTTGAGGTATCTCCTTGCCTCGACATATATGTTGGAGCTATTATTATGACCCTAGGTATCTTAGAGTATCACCTAGTAATCTGGCCATGTTCTGTACTTCCAGTGTGATGATTCTGGCCATTATTCTCGAAAGCATCATGTGATGCCATTTAGTTAGTAGGCATTCTATTCCTGGGTTTTGAACCCGAGATTCACACTACTTACTTCGTGTTGATAGTGTTTGCTTGTTCCTTTAGGATGTTAGTAACCTTTGTGATAGTTTTCGAGGTCCGTGGTATTTCCTTCTTCCAAATACCATGAACTGCTTATGGCGGAAGTTCTTTGAACCAAAAGATCGCAACCAGAGTGCTCTTGATGAGTCCTCCATTCTATGTTGTGATTCTGCCAGCTCAACCTTTCGGCATGGGTTATCCGAAAGAAATATGTTAAACTTGGTTTGACATACTAACATATGCATCCACAACTCAGAAAATCATACGTTCTTTGAGTTGTCCCCCTTCAGTTATATTCTGACCTTCGGCTATCAATTGATAGTCAGGAGTAGTTATGCATTTGTTTTCATCGATGCCCACTACTCTTGTGGTCCATTAAGCCATTCTATTCTGGAATGACTAGGAGAAATGAACTCCAGTACCTCATCCATATCCAGGGTTAGGTCAAAGCAGTGGTATTCCGTGGATCAAATGCAATCCAGATTTTGGTCTGTTCTACCCTGTGACGCCCGAGACCGATGCTCCAGTTGCCTTCCATTTATTTTAGTTATTGTCGTGTGTTTATTATGTGTGTTGCCATGTTCATGTTGAGTGCTTGACATATTTTGCTTCTTGCATCATGCTCTTTTTTAATTGTATTTTGCCTTCCTTGTTGTTGCCATGATCATCTTTGTAGTGTGCATATTTATCGTGTGCGTATTTGTTGTGTGCTTGTTATCTTTGTGAACTCCTTCTCCTCATCTTCTTTGCTGTTCCATCTTTCCCTTCCATCTAAACCATCATCAAGTGCATCACCCCATCACTAGCTTCTTCCTTTCAATTCTCACACATTTCTTGCAAGTGGCATTTTCCTGTCCCAGAAAAATGTTCCTTATTTCTCTAAAACTCCTACACCATGCCAAGACCACCTCCTCCAATTTCCAGGTCTTTTGGAAGTGTTTTGGTTGGGCTAAAGATTTATTCGAGTTTGAGTTATTTTCAAACTTGCATAAATTTGCAGCCTCTAAAAATTGTCAAGTCATTTTATTCAAATAGTGGATAAATCCAGGAGCACATGGGTAAGTTTATATCCCTCATATTTCTTTTCAAACTCCCTGTTCAAGCCCAGCCGCCAAGCCTCTCGTCTCCCTCTCCGCTGGTAATTCTCCACCGTGGCACACCCCTTGGCCCACCTTGCAGCGACTCCCTCCTCACCTTTCTTCCTCCTCCACGCACAACCCTCACAGTAAAAAACGCCCAAGCCAGGGGCACATGGCCACCGTGGCCGAGGTCTCGACGCGCCCCTCCTACAAAACCAGGGACCCGTGACCTAGGGTTTCCCTCTTCCCCTCTCGCTGCCGCCACAATCCCTCTACTTCCTCTGTTTGTTCTTCTTCTCCAAGAACAGAGCACCTGAGAGAAAACCACGTCGTCGTCCATCATCGTGCTCGCAGCCGGAGGGCATCAAGCTCATCTCCGACATGTCCATCTGCTTCCTCGACGTCGACTATGTTCGTTCCGATGCGTTCCCCGCACTAGGTCGCCTCCACCACATTGCTGTCTTCTTCCCCTGCTTCCTCTTCTTCACGGAGCCGAGCACTGCTTCGATCAGCGCATCCTCCCGCCGTCTCCAATCTCCGTCGACCTCGTATGACTCCAGCGGCACCCCCACGGTGAAGCTCCGATCCTCCCCATCTCCCTCTCTGGTCTAGTTTGTCCGCATATCCATCGTTTCGCGCGTCTCCGGTTTCGGCCGCCATGGCCGTGACCTTGAGCTCGAGCTCGAGCTCGTGCACCTCGCTTCACAACACATCTGTCCGCACGCGCTGCCGCTGCTGCACCCATGCATAGCGCACCCGACCCGCGCCTCGCACGCACCCCTCGTCTCGCGCCCCTGGGCCGTTGCCTCCTGCCTGGCCGCACTTCGCCGCCATGGCCGCAGGATCATGCCTGAAACCACACATGTGTGCACGCATGTGCTCGTTCAGTAGCAGCTCCCTCCTTACTTTTCCGCACCCCCTCCGATGTTCTTCATCCGCTTTTGCCGCCGCGTTGCTCACCGGCTACCACACCGAGCATCACTGGTCATCCATGGCCAAAAGCTCGTCTTGCTCTTTCTTTGTGTAAAAGTCCCGGTCTCGTATGTAATCACAAGGATTCAGGTAGCCCGACTGGTCAAGCGAGCGCACCAACACCAAATGGTCCTGGGATCAAATCCCATGGTGCCCCAATTCTTTTTGCCCCTCTTGTGCTTATTTTCCCCCCAGCGTGCACACATATGGCCTATTGGGCATGATCCACTCCTGGGTTCCTGCGGTGTGCTGCAATTCGGCCCGTGCATGTTTTTTTCTTTCTGTCTGTGCATTTAGTTATATTTCCCAGTTATTACATAATTGCAGAAAATGCCATTTATTTGCTTTGCTCATATTTAAATAATTGTGCATCAGATTGAAACATGTCATATATGCATCTTGCTCAGATTTTCATGAAGTTTACCAATATCCAACTTTCATCCAGGTTTAAAATGTTTAAAATGATGTTTGTTTAAATTTGCTCAAATGCCATGTTAAAATGATTTATTTCATAACTAAATAACCGTAGCTCGGATTTAAATGTTCTTTATATGTAAATGGGGTGGAAAAATGCCTAGTGTAACATGGTGGACTTTATTTTCCTGTTTAACAACAATAAAATATGTTTTAGGGCAGACAGTACCAAAACTAAAATATGGACATGAGGATTTTCCGGAATTGTTGTTTGTTGTTCCGGCCTCATTTAAACTTGCCTAAATAGTTAGTTTACTTATGCTTCACCTCTTGCCATGTTTAACAACATTTAATATTGTTTGGTAGCTTAAAAGAGATTAAACTAAATATGTCAATGTGGTGTTTTGTCAATATGCAACTTGTTGCATATTGAGCTCCACTTAACTTGTTGTCTTATGTGTTGCATTTTTCCATGCCATGCCTCATTAAATCGGACATGCATCATACTTGTTTGTGCATCATGTCATGTTTATGCTTGTGAATTTACCATGTTGTTTGCTTCTTTTCGGTTTGCTTCTCTCATTAGCTTCGGTTTCGTTTCGGAGTTGTGAGGATTCGTTCGACTACGTCCGTTTGTCTTCTTCATGGACTCGTTCTTCTTCCTAGCGGGATCTCAAGCAAGATGACCGCTACCCTGCATCTCACTACTATCATTGCTATGCTAGTTGCTTCGTTCGATCGCTATGCTGCGCTACCTATCACTTGTTCTCCAAGCCTCCCAATTTGCCATGTCAGCCTCTAACCTTTTTCACCCTTCCTAGCAAACCATTGCTTGGCTATGTTACCGCTTTTGCTCAGCACCTCTTATAGCTTTGTTAGTTGCAGGTGAAGTTGAAGATTGCTCCATGGTGGACAAGATTGTGTTGGGATATCACAATATCTCTTATTTAATTAATGCATCTATATACTTGGTAAAGGGTGGAAGGCTCGGCCTTATGCCTGGTGTTTTGTTCCACTCTTGCCGCCCTAGTTTCCGTCATATCGGTATTATGTTCCCGGATTTTGCGTTCCTTACGCGGTTGGGTGATTTATGGGACCCCCTTGACAGTTTGCTTTGAATAAAACTCCTCCAGCAAGGCCCAACCTTGGTTTTACCATTTGCCTCACCACCACCTATACCTTTCCCTTGGGTCGGCCAACCCGAGGGTCATATTTATTTTAGCCCTCCCGGGCCAGTGCTTCTCTAAGTGCTGGTCAGAACCGAGCAGCCTGCGGGGCCACCTCGGGGAAACTCGAGGGCTGGTTTTACTCGTAGCTTCACTTATCCGGTGTTGCCCTGAGAACGAGATATGTGCAGCTCCTATCGGGATTGTCGGCACATCGGGCGGCTTTGCTGGTCTTGTTTTACCATTGTCGAAATGTCTTGTAAACCGTGATTCCAAGACTGATCGGGTCTTCCTGGGAGAAGGAATATCCTTCGTTGACCGTGAGAGCTTGTGATGGGCTAAGTTGGGACACCCTTGTAGGGTATAAACTTTCAAGAGCCATGCCCGCGGTTATGTGGTAGATGGGAATTTGTTAATGTCCGGTTGTAGATAACTTGACACCAGATAGGAATTAAAACGCATCGACCGCGTGTGTAGCCGTGATGGTCTCTTTTCGGCGGAGTCCGGGAAGTAAACACGGTTTTGGGTTATGTTTGACGTAAGTAGGAGTTCAGGATCACCTCTTGACCATTGCTAGCTTCACGACCGTTCCGTTTGTTCTCTTCTCGCTCTTATTTGCGTAAGTTAGCCACCATATCATGCTTAGTCGCTGCTGCAACCTCACCACTTTACCCCTTCCTTTCCCATTAAGCTTTGCTAGTCTAGATATCCATGGTAATGGGATTGCTGAGTCCTCGTGGCTCACAGATTACTACAACAACAGTTGCAGGTACAGGTTTTGCGATGATCATGATGCGAGAGCGATGTTCCTTGTTTTGGAGTTCTTCTTCTTCTTCTTCTTCGATCAGGGGATAGGTTCCAGGTCGGCAGCCTGGGCTAGCAGGGTGGATGTCGTTTGAGCTTTTGTTTGTGTTTCATCCGTAGTCGGATGTTGTTCTTATGTATTGTGATGTTGTATTCGTGTGGCATTGTATGCCTTTTGTATGTATCCCCATCTATTATGTAATGTTGATGTAATGATATCCACCTTGCAAAAGCGTTTCAATATGCGGTTCTATCCTTGGTGGGATCTTCGAGTCTCTTTAGGATAGTATCACATATTGGTTGGACAAGTTAGTATCAGAGCATCGACCGACCATAGGAGCTCCCTTGATTGTTGGCCGTTGTTGAGTCTATAAGAAAACTATTTTTGAGTGTTAGGATTATATATATCGGAGAGTAGGATTCTTTTTACTCATCAGCCCCTTCGTCGCTATGGTGAGGTCTCCTGACGTAGATGTTTTGTCTTTCCTCTCCTCAAATTTCACTTAAAAAAATTTAGGATCACGCAGGTATCTTGGGATCGTTCCGACATTCTTATGACGAGAACATTGTTCTTGGTGCCTCCTGACATTTAGGGGTTGTGGCAGTGTCCCGGGGAGTTGAGCTCCTAGGTGTTGTCGTCACAATTTTATCATTGCAGTTCCGGAATACCTAAGTTTTGCCAACATCGAAAATCACTTTTATGCAGTTGTTGGTGAGATAACCTCGACGCCACCCAGTACTGGGGAGTTCGGGAGTATTGCCATAGCTCGTATAACAGATGCTTTTCGAAGGTTGAGGTACACGATTTCCGGAGTTTTCTTGGTTATGTGTTGACGGTTGGATACAGCTTGGATGTAGGTATTGTTAGTTTCAGTGAGATATATTGCTTCCCCTGTATCCCCAACACCAGATTGCATAACCAGAAAGTTTCGGGAGTTTATAGGTGGGAATTCAAGTAGCTCCTAGAATATCTTTCCGACAAATGCATGATACGGGATTGGGCAAATCTCTATCATAAGTTTGTTCCGGCTTATTCTGCAAGCCAAATCCTTTTTTTGTTTTATTTGTGGTATTCGAGTTGCTTCGAAGTCAAGTGTTAATTCCATACCTTTCCTAAACGGTATTCTCATATTGCTATGTGAATACTAATCCTTCTTGATCATCGAGGTCGTCATGTTAATTCTCTTTCCAACCGGCATGCTTCTCTTCAAGTGGATCCAATCATTTCAATATTTGCGGGATCATGTTTTCTCAACGGTATCCGTTTCGTCCGTCCCCAAATGGCCTTTTTTCCCGCCCTCCCACCCGTTTTCTTCAAGGACTCATATTTCTTAATCATGTATTCTTTTATTTGAGAGAAGTCTCTTCATTCTTTTCTTTCGATGTTCTTATCCGGTGATTTCCCACGAAGATGCTCAACAAATTCAAGTTCATCATCCTTCATTGTTGTTTCTTCTCTGGTGGATCCAATTCAAGCTTTTGATATTCATCATATTCCTTTCCTTGTTTCTAATACTTTCTCATGCCGATACACCTCTTAATCATTCACTTCTTCCTATTCATTTGTTCTGGAGTGCTGAAGATATCTCACAAGACTTGTGTTTCCATTCTCAATCCATTCAAGATATCTCGATAATGTTATCTCATTCAAGCCATTTAATTCTACCGGTGCAATCTTTATTTCAAGAAATCCTTCAACGTTGTTTTCTTTTCAGTGGGCCCTAACCCACAGGTCTTTTCCTAGGATCTTACCTGACTCTTCTAATTTTCCCGGAGCTATTCCCAATTTCTTTTCCAAGTTTGACATAAGAATGAATTTTCATCAGTCAGATGTTTTCCAAGATCGATTTCAAATTAATTTTCATTGTTGGCTGAACCTCTTTGTTTTTCATTCTCCCGGAGTTTATCTACAATTTGCTGGTGGTTCTCGTCATCATTCTAAATATGTGAAGACCGAGGAAGAAGGATTTCTCTTAAATCCTTACCCGTTCTTCCAGAGATTCATGGTTCTAGCTTCATGCCATCCTCATAATTGTTTTTGATTGTGACAATTCTTTTCTTACCATCCGGAGCATCTCATGAGTTGTTTCCATTTCTTTCCTCCGAAGGCCATCATGTCATAATTCTTCATTCTCACCGTGTAGCTATCGTTCTCCAAATCTTACCGATGCATCATTCAAATATCCTCTAATCAGTTCATGATCACTTCGTTCTCATGTATCTAAATCCCCTCAAGTATCTTTATTCGTTTTCCAACTCTTCTCGGTGAATTGTGCCTTTACTACTTTCATTTTCAATTCTTATGGTGGTTCGTTCAAGATTTCTCTTCCTTCGTTATCATATCAATTCATTTGTTCTTTCGTTGTTTCAATCCTACCGGTGGTTGTTGAAGACCTTCCTAAAGTTTGCTCTATATCTCTATCTGTAATCATTTTCCAATGGGAATAAGTAGTATGCCAAATCCGTTGCTTGTCATCAATTTAAATTGGTGTAGGATAAGCATAACGTAATTCTTATTCTTATTTCATCATCGGAGTTTGTTCGTGATGAATAAATTCTTGTTCCAAGTGTTTTTCATCTTTTCGTTTCCGGAGTTCAAATTTTCCTCGGCCATTTCGTCGGAACCTCCATCTAAATCACCGCAAGGCTCATCTTATTGTTTCATCCTTCATTCTATCTCATCATCCTTTCGTCACCGGAGATCTTCATGGTGGTTCTTCATGATTTAATTCATTCTTCAAGAGTTCATCAAGATTTTGTTGGAGGAGTTCAAGTATCGTTCCTCTCGCGTCTTGAAGTGCAAATAATTCTCCATTTTCTTCTGAAGTGGAGTTTTGCATTTCTTTGTTCTTCTCAGCTATTCAGACATTTGGTTATGTTATAATTTCACCTCAAGTTTGAGTTGTTTTTGATAAGTCCACAACAAGCTCATTCTTTCGTTGTTGATTTTCTCAACAACTCCGTTCAATCCTTCGTTCTAAGCTCTCTTCATTCCACTATTCCAATTCTTCCGGAGGCATTGTGTTGTTGCTCTCGTCAAGTGTCATTCCATCTTGCGAAGTTCTTGTTCTATTCTTTCTATGTTCAGCCGGAGTGCTGCCTAAATTCTTTGGTTATATTCCTTTTCTATCTTGTTCTAACCGGAGTGACTTCAGAGTCCATCTTATTCCATGAGCTTTTGATTCTCGTCATATTTGTCGTTCATCTTTTCTACTCGAGTGCTCTCGACTTGGTTCGTCTTTTCTCTTGCGTTCTTACCTCACCTCTTCTTTTTTCTCTTCCATCTCGTTCCTAAGATCTCGGGACGAGATCTTCTGTTAGTGGAGGAGTGTTGTGACGCCCCGAGACCGATGCTCCAGTTGCCTTCCATTTATTTTAGTTATTGTCGTGTATTTATTATGTTTGTTGCCATGTTCATGTTGAGTGCTTGACATATTTTGCTTCTTGTATCATGCTCTTTTTTAATTGTATTTTGCCTTCCTTGTTGTTGCCATGATCATCTTTGTACTGTGCATATTTATCGTGTGCATATTTGTTGTGTGCTTGTAATCTTTGTGAACTCCTTCTCTTCATCTTCTTTCCTGTTCCATCTTTCCCTTCCATCTAAACCATCATCAAGTGCATCACTCCATCACTAGCTTCTTCCTTTCAATTCTCACACATTTCTTGCAAGTGGCATTTTCCTGTCCCAGAAAAATGTTCCTTATTTCTCTAAAGCTCCTACACCATGCCAAGACCACCTCCTCCAATTTCCAGGTCTTTTGGAAGTGTTTTGGTTGGGATAAAGATTTATTCGAGTTTGAGTTATTTTCAAACTTGCATAAATTTGCAGCCTCTAAAAATTGTCAAGTCATTTTATTCAAATAGTGGATAAATCCAGGAGCACATGGGTAAGTTTATATCCCTCATATTTCTTTTCAAACTCCCTGGCCTTTTCCTTTTCTTTACCTGGGAATTCTAATTTTCAAAAAAGAAAGAAAAGGAAATAGGGCCTCCCAGCAGCGCCCCTTGGGACTCCCTGTTCAAGCCCAGCCGCCAGGCCTCTCCTCTCCCTCTCCGCTGGTAATTCTCCACCGTGGCACACCCCTTGGCCCACCTTGCAGCGACTCCCTCCTCACCTTTCTTCCTCCTCCACGCACAACCCTCATAGTAAAAAACGCCTGAGCCAGGGGCACATGGCCACCGTGGCCGAGGTCTCGACGTGCCCCTCCTATAAAACCAGGGACCCGCGACCTAGGGTTTCCCTCTTCCCCTCTCGCCGCCGCCACAATCCCTCTGCTTCCTCTATTTGTTCTTCTTCTCCAAGAACAGAGCACCCGAGAGAAAACCCCGCTGTCGTCCGTCGTCGTGCTCGTAGCCGGAGGGCGTCAAGCTCATCTCCGACATGTCCATCTGCTTCCTCGACGTCGACTACGTTCGTTGTGATGCGTTCCCCGCACTAGGTCGCCTCCACTACGTCGCTGTCTTCTTCCCCTGCTTCCTCTTCTTCATGGAGCCGAGCACTGCTTCGATCGGTGCATCCTCCCGCCGTCTCCGATCTCCGTCGACCTCGTACGACTCCAGCGGCACCCCCACGATGAAGCTCCGATCCTCCCCATCTCCCTCTCTGGTCTAGTTTGTCCGCATATCCATCGTTTCGCGCGTCTGGCCGTGACCTTGAGCTCGAGCTCGTGCACCTCGCTTCACAACACATCTGTCCGCACACGCTGCCGCTGCTGCACCCATGCATAGCACACCCGACCTACGCCTCGCACGCACCCCTCGTCTCGCACCCTTGGGCCGTTGCCTCCTGCCTGGCCGCACTTCGCCACCATGGCCGCAGGATCATGCCTGCACACAACCACACATGCGCCCACGCATGTGCTCATTCAATAGCAGCTCCCTCCTCATTTTCCGCACCCCCGCCGGTGTTCTTCATCCGCTTTTGCCGGCGCGTTGCTCACCGGCGTCCACACCGAGCATCACCAGTCATCCATGGCCAAAAGCTCGTCCTGCTCTTTCTTTGCGTAAAAGTCCTGGTCTCGTATGTAATCACAAGGATTCAGGTAGCCCGACAGGTCAAGCCAACGCACCAACACCAAAGGGTCCTGGGAAGAAATCCCATGGTGCCCCAATTCTTTTTGCCCCTCTTGTGCTTATTTTTCCCCCAGCGTGCACACATATGGCCTGTTGGGCCTGATCCACTCCTAGGCTGCTGCGATGTGCTGCAATTCGGCCCGTGCATGTCTTTTTCCTTTCTGTCTATGCATTTAGTTATTTTCCCAGTTATTGCATAATTGCAGAAAATGCCATTTATTTGCTTTGCTCATATTTAAATAATCGTGCATCGGATTGAAACATGTCATATATGCATCTTGCTCAGATTTTCATGAAGTTTCCCAATATCCAACTTTCATCCATGTTTAAAAAGTTTAAAATGATGTTTGTTTAAATTTGCTCAAATGCCATGTTAAAATGATTTATTTTATAACTAAATAACCGTAGCTCGGATTTAAATGTTCTTTATATGTAAATGGCGTGGAAAAAAGCCTAGTATAACATGGTGGACTTTATTTTCCTATTTAACAACAATAAAATATGTTATAGCCTTTTAGGGCAGAACAGTACCAAAACTAAAATATGGACATGAGGATTTTCCGGAATTGTTGTTTGTTGTTCCAGCCTCATTTAAACTTGCCTAAATAGTTAGTTTACTTATGGTAAACCTCTTGCCATGTTTAACAACATTTAATATTGTTTGGTAGCTTAAACGAGATTAAACTAAATATGTCAATGTGGTGTTTTGTCAATATGCAACTCGTTGCATATTGAGCTCCACTTAACTTGTAGTATTGTTTGTTGCATTTTGCCATGCCATGCCTCATTAAACCAGACATGCATCATACTTGTTTGTGCATCATGTCATGTTTATGCTTGTGCATTTACCATGTTGTTTGCTTCTTTCCGGTTTGCTTCTCTCGTTAGCTTCGGTTTCGTTCCGGAGTTGTGAGGATTCGTTCGACTACGTCTGTTTGTCTTCTTCATGGACTCGTTCATCTTCCTAGCGGGATCTCAGGGAAGATGACCACTTCCCTGGACCTCACTACTATCATTGCTATGCTAGTTGTTTCGTTCGGTCACTATGCTGCGCTACCTATCACTTGTTCTCCAAGCCTCCCAATTTGCCATGTCAGCCTCTAACATTTTTCACCCTTCCTAGCAAACCATTGCTTGGCTATGTTACCGCTTTTTCTTAGCACCTCTTATAGCATTGTTAGTTGCAGGTGAAGTTGAAGATTGCTCCATGGTGGACAAGATTGTGTTGGGATATCACAATATCTCTTATTTAATTAATGCATCTATATACTTGGTAAAGGGTGGAAGGCTCGGCCTTATGCCTGGTGTTTTGTTCACCTGTTGCCGTCGTAGTTTCCGTCATATCGGTATTATGTTCCCGGATTTTGCGTTCCTTACGCGGTTGGGTGATTTATGGGACCCCCATGACAGTTCCCTTTGAATAAAACTCCTCCAGCAAGGCCCAACCTTGGTTTTACCATTTGCCTCACCACTACCTATACCTTTCCCTTGGGTCGGCCAACCCGAGGGTCATCTTTATTTTAGCCCCCCCTGGGCCAGTGCTTCTCTAAGTGCTGGTCTGAACCGAGCAGCCTGCAGGGCCACCTCGGGGAAACTCGAGGGCTGGTTTTACTCGTAGCTTTACTTGTAGCTCCTATCGGGATTGTCGGCACATCGGGCGGCTTTGCTGGTCTTGTTTTACCATTGTCGAAATGTCTTGTAAACCGGGATTCCGAGACTGATCGAGTCTTCCTGGGAGAAGGAATATCCTTCGTTGACCGTGAGAGCTTGTGATGGGCTAAGTTGGGACACCCCTGCAGGGTATAAACTTTTGAGAGTCGTGCCCGCGGTTATGTGGCAGATGGGAATTTGTTAATGTCCGGTTGTAGATAACTTGACACCAGATAGGAATTAAAACACATCAACCGTGTGTGTAGCCGTGATGGTCTCTTTTCGGCGGAGTCTGGGAAGTGAACACGGTTTTGGCTTATGTTTGATGTAAGTAGGAGTTCAGGATCACCTCTTGAGCATTGCTAGCTTCACGACCGTTCCGTTTGTTCTCTTCTCGCTCTTATTTGCGTAAGTTAGCCACCATATCATGCTTAGTCGCTGCTGCAACCTCACCACTTTACCCCTTCCTTTCCCATTCAGCTTTGCTAGTCTAGATACCCATGGTAATGGGATTGCTGAGTCCTCGTGGCTCATAGATTACTACAACAACAGTTGCAGGTACAGGTTTTGCGATGATCATGACGCGAGAGCGATGTTCCTTGTTTTGGAGTTCTTCTTCTGCTTCTTCTTCGATCAGGGGATAGGTTCCAGGTCGGCAGCCTGGGCTAGCAGGGTGGATGTCATTTGAGCTTCTGTTTGTCTTTCATCCGTAGTCGGATGTTGTTCTTATGTATTGTGATGTTGTATTCGTGTGGCATTGTATGCCTTTTGTATGTATCCCCATCTATTATGTAATGTTGATGTAATGATATCCACCTTGCAAAAGCGTTTCAATATGCGGTTCTATCCTTGGTGGGACCTTCGAGTCTCTTTAGGATAGTATCGCATATTGGGTGTGACATACCCTGAGGTGTTACCCTCTTTACATCCGGATTGTCATGAGAATTGCACTATCTCTTATGAATTCTTGACGCAGTGATACCTCTTGCCATTATTGTTCATCCCTCAGGTTCCGTGTTATTGTAACTGGAATGCCGACAAGTGAATCGTGATGTGTGAAATCTATACTCCTAGCAACTTTGTTGCTTGGTAGTTAAAGGACAATAATTTCCTCCTTAGCATATGTTGATTATTGAATCACCACCCTAAGGTTGATTGTGCTACCTAGTCCTTATTTCCGGTGCACTCTTCGATCAATTATTTAGGATTGTGTCAATCCCTCGCTCTTTTGATCATATCGTCTTGTCCTGAAAAGCAAGATTGTTCTCGAGCTTAGTAACATATCAGTGGTTCGTGATTTTCCGAATATCTTCTCAAAAGTATTACCAGGTCGTTCCCTGACCGTTATGTTGAGTTCGTGATCAAGTTGGTTTTCGAAACCACCCTTTCTCCAAGAATCTGTGTTGGATACCATGAGCTAGTTGGTTAAGCTAAACAACAACTTGGAGAGTTGGAAGATAAAAGCTTGTCCAATTTAGTTCATCTCTAAGGGATATCTTCTGTGTGTGTGTGTTGAAGAAAGATGATATTCTCATCGATTGGTCCTCGTGATTAGTTGTTGGATCTATTGTCTTGTTAAAACTTTGATTTGAGTGTGGGCTATCGTCAAATCAAATCAGAACCAACAATGTTCGTAATGTTGTCTTACCTGTGGTTGTTTCCTCGAGCATACACCATTATATCTTTTGGGTCTGACCAATGCTATCACCTGTTCACATAACTATGGAATTCCATCTTCATGGAAACCTGGATGAATTGTTGTTGAGCCCATCAACAACATTGTTATCTTCTCCATGATTTGTGTTGAACATCCAGCTAGCATTGGAAACTTTATAAGCATTATCTTCATGTCCCGTTCATGAAGCATATCCTTGGATGAAAAGAAGTGACTTCCTCTAATTCATGTGCATTTGATGCAAGTTGCCGCCGTGAATTCGAGAAAGCATGTTTTTACCTCCTCTGAATCATCACAAGTCAGTTATGCACGGGCGAAGTATTCCTTGGTCTGTTAGACTGATCATCTTCATTCCATATGAATTCCCTAGCACACCAAGCCACTAACTGATTTGTTCCAGGAAAAGGAATTCCTTCATAAGAGCTAATCCGGACTTATGTTAGGACTTCGATATCCTCGTTGATAGTTCCCAACCAGAACTCGGTAGTGTTTTTTATGAGACTACTACGTGCTCGTTCTTGTCTGGGACAACGTGTTGACATGTGTGTAGCAGAACCAGCTCATGTTTTGGAGCTTACTATCGCTGTTCATTCCCCGAGAATCTCGCAACTTCATCTCGTCGATTTGTGCTGCAAACTTTCATTTTTCTAGACTTGGTGAGTCTGGAATGTCCTGACCCCAACCAGATCTGAATCTCAGGCAGATATGATGGTTGGAACAATTCCCAAGAACTATTATATTGGTCTCTCTGTAACCCGGTAAAGTGGATGTTGTGGCCAACACACCCTGCCGGAAGACCTATTGTTATAGTATCTTGATTGAGAAATTTGGCCACCTCCCCATAAGGATTTCGTAGGATTTACCTCCGTAGTTGTTCCTTATGGATTCTTGTGTTCCCGAAGTCCGACCTTTACTTGATGGCCATGTTGATGCTTTTAAGCATTGACCGTGGTACCTAGTACATCAAGGAGAACATTAGAAGCGGAGTGCTAAATGTCTCTCGGTCGATCCTCCAGATTTTGTTTCCTTGGCGTCGTCAAGGTAAAAATCTGAGAAAGTGATGTCATCCTTTGCATCTGCATCCTCCATCACCGTTTATCATGGTAGTGCGTTGTGGCCAGGATCCTTGGCACGGATGCTGGTAAGACCTTGATGAACATGGAAATTCTCAAGTTCTTGAGACCACGCTCAATCACTGGGTTATATTCTCAGTATCAATTGGAATGTGCCTTCCGTTTGCTGAGTTGTTCTATAACCATAGTTTCCTTTCTGATCTAAGTATGCAATTTCTTCGAACTCCGTCAAACAATCATTTGTGAATTGCCTTAGCCTGGTAAGAAAAGTTTCAATGATCTATATATCAAAAGTAATTCCTTTTGCCACTTAAGGGAATATATATCTACGAGTCACCTTCCCTAAGGTGCCCCGTTACGGATTCGTGGCAATAAACTTCTCACTACTTGAAAACCCTCGTCAAATTGTTTCTTCCTCTTTCCAAGGTGTGTTTCGCCTCTCAACTCAAGAGATGTTTCTACGTCTCATTCTGTGAGTTGATCTTGTGATCATTAAGATGATCCATCATTGTAGAGTTATCTCTGTCCTCGTGTTTGATGAAGATCTCGAAATCAAGAATGTCAAGATCAGTTTGAGGCAATGATTCGACATCTTTAAGAAGGGAAGTTGGACCGTGTAGATCGTGTTAGCTTCGTGTCCCCTCTGTCTTCTTACCTCACGTCTTGAATCTCGGGACGAGATTCTTGTTTAGCGGGGGTAAGTTGTCACAGCGCTAGAATACCTGAGTGAAATAGTTGCAACTACACTCATGCATCATGTCTAAAATTTCTGAAAGTTGAATTGAGGTTTGTTCAAACCCTCAGAAAATAATTCAAAAATGATTTGGAAATTTCAGAAAATGTTGCAAACTTTTAAAAATCATAGAAATTCAACCGTAACTCCAATTGAAATAATTTATATTTGAAAAATGATCAGAAAAATCCAAACAATCTGTTTATAGCATTTTAATGCATGTTTGAGCAAGCTAACCTCACTGTTTAGTATGAAACATGATTAGGACAAATTTGATAATAGTTTTAGAGTTGGAATTTGATCTAGCTTTCAATTCCACTTCAATTAAAAAGACTTGTTGTTGCATTAGCCCAAATCACGGCATATTGCCACGTCATGAACATGCATCATATTGTTGCATTGCATTGATTGCGTTCTTTCTCTATTGCCGGTATTTGTTCCCTCTCAGTAGACGACGTTCCGATGATGTGATCGATGACACTGATGAAGAACTATACTATCTTCAGAAGTGCCACGCAAGAAAAAACCCCTTGTTCATTCTGATACAATCCCACTCTCTCGCTCCTGCTCTCTTTTACTGCATTAGGACAACAACGATTCAACTGTTACATGCTGCAATAGTTGAACCCCTTTCCTCTGCATGACCTGTCATTGCCACAGTAAATAGATGAAACCCACTAGCATGAGTAGGAGTTGTTTGATCCCTGATGTGCCTACTCATTCATGCTTGTTTGTTATGCCTGCTATTGCTTAGAGTTGTGTCAGGTCTGATTCATCGGGGATGAATTGGAATGTGGTGAACATGTCCTACTGTTGAGAGCTAAGTGTGTGAACACGATTTGGTAAAGGTAGCGATGAGAGGCCATGTAGGAGTACATGGTGGGTTGTCTCATTGAAATCGTCCTCAAGAACTGAGTTCTGTGTTTGTGATCCATGAACAGTTACTACCACACATTGGGTTCCAGTAACTCGACCCCTCTCGACTTATTAATCAACATGATCTCTGTCCAGGAGTTGCAACTAGTTTCTGGTGTTTGTAGGTAGTGTTAGTAGTCTACCAAGTGGCACCCGGTACACCTGGGCTTGGGATAGACTAGGCACAGTGGCCTGGTGTACCAAGTGGCACCCGGATGGTGGGCTTGGGAACCCTGCACACATTGTTTGGGGCCATAAGAGACACCCCGGCCGGATCTCCTTGCGGATGGAACCTGAATAGGCGATAAACCTGGACGAGAGGCTTGTGTGGTTAGTCAGGTCATGGCCGATTCCCTCTCTAGGCTTCCGCTTGAAGGTTTCCGAGATACAAGAGGTGTACATGGCGGTAAGTGGCGAGAGCGTGTGTGAAGAAGTACACCCCTGCAGGGTTAACATTATCTATTCGAATAGCTGTGTCCGTGGTAAAGGACTTCTGGGTTGCCTGTATAGTTCATAGACAAGTGAAAGTGGATACTCTAAAATACGCAAGATAAGCGTGAGTGCTATGGATGGCGTTCTCGTAGGGAGGCGGGAGCGGATCCATAGTGGTGTATCGATATGGTGAATATGTGGACTCATGTGCGCCACCTGAAAAGAGTTACTTGCAGTCGTAGTTCAGGATAGCCACTGAGTCAAAGCTGGCTTGCTGCAGTTAAACTCCACCACCCCCTTTGTTGATAATGATGCATATGTAGATAGTTCTAATGTAAGTCTTGCTGGGTACATTTGTACTCACGTTTGCCTATTTTATGTTTTGCAGAGAGACTTCAGTCTCACTAGTAGTTTCACATGGACTTCGACGTTTAGTTTGTTACCACAGCTACGACCCTGTGCCCTCGGCAGGATCTAGTAGATAGTCAGGCTTCTCAGCCTTTTCATTTATAGTTGTCTGTACTCAGACATGTTAAGCTTTCGCGTGTGCTTTGACTTGTATGCTCTGAATGTTGGGTCATGAGACCCATGTTTGTAATATCTCGCTCCTCAGAGCCTATTGAATAAAATACTTTAAGTTGTAGAGTCATGTTGTGATGCCATGTTGTATTTGCACATATCGAGCATATTGTGTGTATGTTATTGAAATGCTTGGTATGTGTGGGATCTGACTATCTAGTTGTTTATCCTTGGTAGTCTCTCTTACCGGGAAATGTCTCCTAGTGCTTCCACTGAGCCTTGGTAGCTTGCTACTACTCCGGAACACTTAGGTTGGCCGGCATGTGTCCTTCTACGTTCCTGTGTCTGTCCCTCCAGGGAAATGTCACGCGGTGTCTACCGGAGTCCTGTTAGCCTGCTATAGCCCGGTTTACCGGAGTCCTGCTAGCCTAGTTGCTACAGACCGGATTCACTCGCTGATGACCGACATGTTCTTTGTTGGGTCATGTATGCCTGTCCCTGTAATTTAGTGCCACTTTGGGTTCACGACTAGCCATGTCAGCCGGGGTTCTTTGTCATATGGATGCTAGCGACACTATCATATACGTGTGCCAAAAGGCGCAAACAGTCCCGGGCCTGGTAAGGCGACACCCGTTGGAATACCGTGCATGAGGCCGCAAAGTGATATGAGGTGTTACATGCTAGATCGGTGTGGCATAGGATCGGGGTCCTGACACTCGTGCATCGCGTAGGACGGTGATGACGAAGTAGACACGATGCTCAATGGGGGAGGAAGTGTCTGCCGAGTCTTACTCCTCTTGGGGTGATGTTAGCCTCAGGAGGCCTGCCCTTAGGAGGGACCATTGCAGCCTCGGGGGCCGTGACCTCAGGTACCCCGTCTCCTGATGGTTGGGCCGCGGCCTCAGGTGTGCCTTCCTTAGGTCGCGATGCCTTGGATGGGCGTGCCACTCCGCGCTGCACACCCTTGGATGCATGCTCCTCGCGGACTGCCACTAGCATCGCGCTAGCTCACTATGGTGTGGTGACCAGGTAAAGCACCGGAGGCTCGAGAGGACGAGGCGCCACCATCACCAGTGGCTTGGGTGAGGTGTCTCTTGAGGTATTGGAATGTCATGTTAGCTTGTTGAGTCCATTCGAATGGGCGCTTCCTCTTCATTAGCTTGAAGAACGGGAGGGCCTGCTTGCCGAGCTTGGAGATGAAGAGCCCAAGTGAGTTCATGCAGCCTGCCAGCTTCTGCATCTCCTTGAGAGTTTGAGGCGGGCTCCTCTTTTCTATTGCCTTGAACTTCTCCCGGTTGGCCTCAATTCCTCTGTATGACACCAAGAACCCCAGCAGCTTGCCTGACAGGACACCATATACACACTTCTTAGGATTAAGCCTCAGCTTCACTTCATGCAGTTTGGCGAATGTCTCCTCCAGATCTTCAACAAGGGTTCTGGCCTCCCAGAACATGACCCCTATATCATCAACATAAGCCTCTGCATTTCTTCCAAGCTGCTTGCCCAAGGCGATGTGCATCAACCACTGGAATGTTGCTCTGACATTGCGCAACCCAAACGGCATGCATGTGTAGCAATACACCCCGCACGGAGTCAGGAAGGCCGTCTTCTTTATATCTTCCACCGCCATCTTGATCTGATGGTAGCCTGAGAAGGCGTCCAGGAAGCATAGTAGGTCGCACACGGTTGTGGAGTCGATGATCTGGTCGATGCGAGGAAGGGGAAATGGATCTTGAGGACAAGCTTTGCTCAGGCTCGTGATGTCAACGCACATGTGCTCTTTTGCGCCATTCTTGGGGACGATGACTGGGTTCGCCAACCATTCCGGGTGCCGCACTTCCCGGATAACACCGGCCTACTATAGCTTGCGAGTCTCCTAGACGATATACGACTGTTTCTCCGGGGCTTGGGGCCACGCCTTTTGCTTCACGGGGCGAGCGTGGGGGCACACCCTGAGGTTGTGTTTGATCACCCCCCGTTGGACGCCTATCGGGTCCGTTGCTTGCCACGCAAACACATCCTTATTAGCACAGAGGAAGCCGACCAGTGCCTCCTCCTGGTCTCATGGGAGGCCATCACCTATGGTGAATGTGGCTACTGACTCCCATCTTCGTCGATAGGTACTTACTTCGTCTCAGCTCGGTCTTGGGGAAACAATGGCTTCTTCTTCACTAGGGCAGCCCCCAGGCCCTCCGGAGTGCTCTCTGCACTTGGCCATGCAGCCACCGCGGCCTTGAAGGCGACCTTGAGGGCTGCCGGCGCATCTCCAGTGTCTCTTGGAACGGTGAGGATGCCGTTGCTCCCTGGCATCTTCATGATGTTGTTGCCAGGGTAAGTCGCTGCCATGAACTTGGCAAGGGCCGTGTACCCGAGGATGGCGTTCTACGGGAGCCCGATGCACGCGACGTCCAAGTCGATGAGCTCGGTGTGGTAGTTGTTGCGTGTCCCAAAGGTGACAGGGAGACGAATCTGCCCCACAGGGCAGGTGGAGCCGCCGACCGATCCGGAAAATGGCTTGGTGGGGAACAGCCGGTCGTGAGGCACGTGGAGCAGGCCAAACGCCTCCACGGAGAGGACGTTGAGACCGGTACCGCCATCAATGAGGGTTCTAGTGACCGCCACATTGCAGATGGTGGGGGTGCAGAGCATGGGCAACGCGCCTGCGCCAGCTGTGGTCTTGAGGTGATCTATGGCATTGAAGTTGAGGTCAGCCTTTGGTGCCACCCAGCCCGGAGGGGCCCCTCATAGGGACGGAGGAGCCACCATCTGACGGAAGAACTACTTGGTGTGGCGGTCTGAAGCTAGCTCCTGCGACTCGCCGAGGATGGCGGTGACGGCATGGTGCGCCGGAACCGCAAAGAGTGCAGCGACTAACCCGCGCAGCTCCTACCACGAAGCTACTGAAGACTCTGGTAAGCTGAGCAGCCAGGTGCGCGGCATGACCGCGAGCTCCATGGGGAGCCAGTTGGCCATGACCTTGTCGTCTCCCCACACTTCCTAGATGGCCTCCTCGTACGCCTGGAGGAACCCCGTAGGGTCGACCCCGCTGTCATAGCACGGCGGCAGCTCCGGCCTAAACTTCGGAGGCCACTGCACCTGTCGCAAGGCAGGGGAAAAGGCCCGAAGGCCCGCAGCGCCTCCGAACACGCTCGGTGGTCAAGCAGAAGGAGCAGTGCCCAGCATGGAGGAACGGCGAGGCGGAGCGTGGTTGATGAAGAGGCCGACCTCCGACACGCCCCCTACCTGGTGCGCCAAATATCAGATTCCGGGCTCCGCAGACCCAAGAGAGGTTTGAACTCAGGGGCGTGTGCGAAGAACTCAACCTCTCAAGCCTCTCGATCCGCTACTCTCATGACCTAGCTCGACGAACATGACAAAGAAAGACGCATCAGGTTACCTAGGTTAGGGCCACCTTGCGGTGTAATACCCTACTCCTCCTTTCTGTTGGGTTAGCCTCGCGAAGGGCTAAGGATGAACTAGTACAAGTGGAAGAACAGCCTCAGGAGGCGTGTTCTTGTAATGAGCTCTTGGTGGTTTGATGAGCTGATCACCAGATGAGTCGATCGATCAACCCTTCTATATGGTGGTGGCTAGGCTCTATTTATAGTGGCTTGGTCCTCTTCCTCCAAAACTTAGGCGGGGTGGGATCCCACAACAGAAAAATTTGAAGGGGAACAAGAGGTACATCTAATCCTGACGAAATGTGGTCTTCGCCTACAAAGCCTCTTAGCGTGACGTCGTGGTGGGCTCAGCGATGACATCCATCCTGCCGTTCTGGCGGTCTTGGTCTAGTTGCACGCAAATGGCAACCTTTGGTTGATTCCTTGGGACTTCGCACCTGCGCTTGCCTCCTTTGCACCAAAGAGGAAACCTACAGCACTGCGCCTGCTGGAGTGCGCCTGGCCTTGGTCGTCATGGTTGATGTCATTCCAACCTTGTGAGGCTGGGTCTTGCATAGAAATCTCTACTCCGCTCAGGAGGCCGCCCAAGGAGGTCATTCCCTCGGGAGGTCTTGGTGTCGTCCACCTCGCGAGGCTTGGCCCCTCGCGAGGATCTTGTCTTGCCGTAGTCGGAGCTGGGCCATACCAGGCCGTCGATGAAGCCATGTCGTGGGCCGCATGCAAGCAGTTCTAGGTACCCTGGTTCCCAGAACGCCAACAAATGTATTGCTTGCCAACTGTCCTACTCCTTTCGTACCGGTACCGGTGAATCCCAAAACTCGTTCCTTGCTGTTGTCCTAAAAAAGGAAACCAGCCAAATAGCCAATAGGAGTCTTGCGCAACCCCAGGAATTTGGAGCGACAGGGTACAAATAATTGTGGTTGATTATACCAGCAGCTAGATAATACGTCAACCCCTGCTTTAATTGGCAGTTCCTCTTCTCTGCATACCCCTCTTAATTGACCGCCATCTTCATCGTCCCTGGCCAACCGTGCTACACACTGGCACACACTCTGCAGCCATGTCGAGCGACAGCAAGGATGACAGTCCGGCCAGTAGTCTGCAGCCCGATGATAAGTCAACATCGGAATCATCCCTCTCGTATTCCATGAGACTGGCGTCGAGCCAGACCTCGATTATATCCGGTTCATGGAAGGGGCACTGCCTCCACAGTCGTTAGATGACAACCAGACGGACGAGGAGCCATCAGAGGACGATGATGATGTGGAGGAGGAATGGTCGAAAGAGGAGGAGGACGACGATAACAGCAACGACGATGATGACGGTGGCGGCGATGAAAAGCAAACAGTCAGCGGCAAGAAGCGTCCTTGCCAAGACGATATCGTGGGGCCATCCAACAACACCAACAAGAAGGAGGACTAAATTAAGCATACTGTATATATCTCTATTTCCGTTCACTCATATTAAGTTGTTATTTCTGTTTATCCTCCAATCTGATTGCAGATGGTTAGTAATACATAGTCGGCAAAGATCTTCTACACTATTGCCCACAGGTTGGTTTGTTGAACTGTGTGCCCTGACAAGCACACAATTCACAAAAAAAGACTGTATGGGCTGTCTATAATGATCGCACACAATTCTGATTACCGACCTGTTTGCCGGGTATCACACACATCTTGTTACGCCGAATCATTTGTGTTCGCCTCAATCATCACAAACGGTTCATTAAAGCGAACTATATGCCATGTATCACACACACCTTGATCTGGCTGGTCATTTTTGTTGTTCTATCTCATCGCAAACAGTTCGTATGGATAAACTGTATGCCCTGCATCACACACGCAACTAAAATTTGAACCGTGTTTGATGTATCTTTTTGATGGTTTTTTTTACATCACTGTTTGCGATAAATGCATCGCACACAGTTTCGTCAAAGGGTCTCTGATTGTAGTGTCATGTTAGCGGCATCCTACAGTAGTGAAAACTCACAAAGTGACAAACAAATGATTTGTACACCTTCTTTGCTAAGTAACACCCACATGTAGTTGTAGGGTTTTGACTTTATATGCACTAAATGCAAGGTAAGTGCAAAAAATGACTTAAATATAGTAGACGAGGCCTAAAATTGGCCATAGAATCAAACCAAGGGTATATCCATGATTGTTTACCATGAATTTTTTTTCTCGAGGCAGAACGATGTAGTCACCCATGATTTGGAGTCCGAAGTGACGCGTCTCCTTTTGGAAACTATGATCCTTCTTATGAGTTGCTCTGGTGTCGGAGTAATGGGCCACGGGTAGCCTAACCCGAGTCCCTGAGCCTTTCAAGACTTTGGGCTGGCTTCGCCCCGCAAGACTTCAGAATGAAGCGCTGCCTTCCGGTGGCCGGCTGCCCGAAGACGGCCGAGCACCAGCAGACGGCACCAAGACGGGACGACTCCTGGTAGGCGGCCTCCGTAGAGGCCGGCTTCTAGCAGGCGGCCACCCGGCGCCCTCAGAGTCTGCGCCCCTCATCAAGAGGACAAGACAGGGTGAGGCTACAGTGTAGTCTCTCACCCCCGAATCCTGGGCTTGGTGTGGCTACAGTGCCCCTACAGGCGGAGATCTTTGCATGACGCGGCACTGTTGCCACTTCCCCGTTGACGTCATTCCTGATAGGCGGGGCCCTGTTCCGACGATGGCCTGTCGGTACGGCCTATAGGCGGCAGGCCGTACCGGGCAGTGAGGGCCCCGAAGACGGCGGAAGCCAAACCAGCCGGACCTAAGGGAGGCCGGCTTCCAGCAGGCGACTAGTTCCTCCCTCGAAGTCTATGCACCATTAACCAGATGGGGCGTGGTGTGGCTACAATGATCTCCCACCAGACGGCAGCACTGTAGCCACGCTCCCCTGACCAAGCCCGCGTCATTAGCATCACGGCTACAGTGATCAACCACCAACCAGACCCACCAGCTGCGGAGGCTGCTTGTTGGCTCCGTACCAAACCAGTCGGCTGGGCCCACCAGGCAGCGGGCCCCAGATGTCGGCGGAGAAGCCGGCGACCGGAGACACCGACAGCCGGGTCCTACACCCGGCCAAGTTACCATTGTACCCCTGGGTGTAGGCCTATATAAACCCCCTAGGGCACCCATGCAAAGGGTTCCCAACATGCTAGAACTAGCCTCACACCTAGAGGAACAAGAGAGCTAGCCCTGCCTCCTTCTACCTCTAGCATACAGCTCGAGGAGCACCATTGTACTCACTAGTGCCTTAGTGATCATGCGGAGACCCCGCAGAGCAGGACTAGGGGTGTTATCTCCTAAGAGAGCCCCGAACCTAGGTAAAGTGCACCGGCGTTCATGTCTATGCCTCATCCCGCTTCCAGGCACCCGTGACGTTCTAGTCGCTCCCACCATGATAAGCCATCCTTTGGCATATGTCGCACCCAACCCCCGACATTTGGCGCCCACCATGGGGCGAGGTGCACCGTCATCCGGAGACCTGTTCTAGACAGGAACCTTGTTCCTTCCTGGCGAGCACAGCCAGCCCAGCATGCTTGACAACGTAAGCCTTGATGCGCTGCACGGCGAGCTGCCTCGCCGACCTTGTTGGCAAGATCCGCCTCTCCGACGAGCCTGCATCCGACGTGGGCACCGACGGCCTCGAGAGCCGCCTTGTCATCCTCCTCGACCAGCTCCACGTCACCAGCGAGCCTGCTGCGGACTTGGAGTCTGTTGGCTCCACCGACCCGATGATCGTCGACTCCAACACGGCGTCGCTTGACGCGTTCCCCACCAACATGGTGGTCTACGACGAGCCGCCTCCTCGCGAGCACAGCGCGGGAGCACCATCACGGAGGTGCTTGTCATCAACAGTGGTGAGCACTCGGACAGGGGCGTTCGAGACCCACTTGATGCGGTGCTGTGAGACCTGTTAGCGCCCATCCCGGAAGACGCAGGCACTGAGACGCTGG
Organism: Triticum aestivum; assembly: GCF_018294505.1. NCBI lineage: Eukaryota > Viridiplantae > Streptophyta > Magnoliopsida > Poales > Poaceae > Triticum > Triticum aestivum. The sequence continues at coordinate 356,954,699 of NC_057804.1, forward strand.
AAGCACGCCGCGTTCAGCTCTTTGAAAGTGCCAACCGACTAGCTAGCGTGCGACGCCTCTCAGAAGCCTACCGGCGCAAGATGGACCGAGCCGTCGGCGGCACACCGGCTCCTGAGAGACCTAGCCGCATCGGCTCGATCTGGTAGCATGGCACAACCATTGCCAGCATGTTCGGGACGTATCGTCCCGTCTACGCCACGCCTGCGGAGAACATCCGAGCTGCATAGGCGGTGACAGATGAGCTGGACAAGTACGAGGGCGACGAGCGTCACCACATGACGGAGCGCGTCCAGCAGCTCCTTGACGCGGCCGCCGAGCGGTATGAAGTCGGCTGCCGTGCCGAAGAGCCCGTCCGGCGGAACGATGAACCGCCCCTTTGCCAGGATCACGACGTGACGTCTCGGACGCCGACTGGTGGCGTCCGTGGTAGAAGAGGCAATGAGCAGGCTGCCAGCGGCAGTCGGACTCACCTCTCCATCGAGCATGACGCAGATAGCTGCCCCCGAGTTGTGGAGCCGCGAGGCAACCCGCCTCCCCCTCCGCCTCGCCGAGAAAGGCATCCCACTCCGCCGCCTGTCACGCACCCGACTCTCGGCGACCTCCTTGGCCACCGAGGAGTCGGAGAGAACGACGCCCGCCACCGTATCGACCGCCTCAACCGATCCTTGATGCTAGAAGAAGAAGACGCATTGGCCCACCCTGTTTCAGCCCGCGAATCCGAGATGAGCCTTTCCCTCGAGGGTTCACGCTCCTAAGAGATACGCCCAAGTACACCGGCTTCGTGAAGCCGGAGGACTGGCTGGTCGACTACTCCACGGCCGTCAGCATAGGGAACGACAACAAGTGCGTTGCCGTGAAGTACGTCCCACTCATGCTCCAGGGCACAGCCCCAACATGGCTTAACAGCCTGAAGCCCCGCAGCATCAACAGCTGGGTTGATTTCACCGAAGCCTTCATCCGCAACATCACCAGCATGTACAAGCAGCCTCCCCAGCCCCGTCACCTCTCCTTGTGCATCCAAGGGCCCAGCGAATCGACTCGCGACTATCTCACGCGCTGGGCGAGCTGCGCAACTCCTGTGAAGGCGTGCACGAGGTGCAGGCCATCGAATGCTTCACCGCTGGGTGCCGAGAGGGCACCCACCTCAAGCACCGACTTCTCTGTGACGAGCCGGCGACTCTCGACGAACTGCTGAACATCGCCGACAAATACGCTACGGCCGACTCCTCCATGAAGGCGGAGATCCAAGTCGACGCAACCGGCAAGGTAGCCCCTCAGGCTCCTCGGACTCCGGCTGGCGAGGCCAGTCGGCGACAGCAACCAAGCGACAACAAGCACAAGGCCACATAGTCGGCTTCCACTAGCCGGCAGGTGGCAATAGTCGAGGACCAGCAGCCGGAGGGGCATCCTCCGCCCAAGCGTCAGAAGTGTGGCAAGCCCAATTGGTTGCCCGCCTTCTCGTACGAGCAGACTCTTGATGCACCCTACAAGTTCCATAGTGGCGCGAAGCCATCCAACCACACCACTCGGAAGTGCCATTGGCTCACCAGAATCGCCAAGGGAGATGGACTCCTACCTCCTCCGCCAGCCGGCCAGCCGCCTCCTCCGCCCTAGCAGCCAGCGGTTCGGCCAGTCGGCGCCATACAAGATGAGTATCCCGAGGAGGATGGAGCCTACGTCATGTTCACCAGTGTGGCCGACGACAGGCGTAACAGACGGTAGCAACAGCAAGAAGTACACGCGGTGGCGTCAGATACCCCAGAGTTCATGCACTGGTCTGAGAAGCCCATCAGTTGGAGCAGGGCTGACCACCCAGAGGTGATGCCCTCTCCTAGTTCTTATGCCCTGGTCTTAGACGCCACCTTCGCAACAGAGAGGCGGGCAGCTCATTTCTCCCGAGTCCTGATAGATGGCGGCAGCAACATCAATATCCTCTACCGTGACACGATGGAGAAATTGGGAATCAAGCACAAGCAGCTTCACCCCAGTCGGACTGTATTCCATGGCATAGTTCTTGGCCTTTCCTGCTCACCAATCGGCAAGACCCAGATCGATGATCTCTTCGGGGACAAAAGTCACTTCCGCCGAGAGCCGGTATGGTTTGAGGTGGTCTACCACACACTACTTGGCTGGCCTGCTCTGTCCAAGTTCATGGCGGTCCCCCACTATGCTTACCTCAAGATGAAGATGCCGACTACCAAGGGGATGCTGACCATAGTCGGAGACTACAAGAAGTCGTCCGCCTGCACTGCAGACAGCAACCGGCTGGCCACCCTCGTGATCGCAGCTGAAAAGCGGCTCCTTGACCGGGTTATGGCAATGGCAGGCAAGCAGCTAGAAATGTCACCCACCCCCAAGGAGTCAGAAGTTGAGGGCTCGTTCAAGCCGGCAAAGTAAACAAAGAAGATAACCTTGGATCCGGAGCACCCGGAGAGGCACGCTGTCATAGGTGCAAACCTTGACAGCAAATAGGAAAGCGAGCTCATCGATTTCCTCCATGAGAATCGGGAAATCTTTGCATGGTCTCCCAAAGACATGCCGGGTGTTCCGACGGATTTTGCCAAGCACAATTTACATGTCCGACCTGATGCCAAGCCGGTTAGGCAGCCCTTGCGCCGCCTATCGGAAGAAAAGAGAAGAGTTGTTGGGGAAGATATAGCTCGGCTTCTAGCAACCGGATTTATCGTGGAAGTATTCTTTCCAGAATGGTTGGCCAATCCAGTTCTTGTGCTAAAAAAGAATAAGCAGTGGCGCATGTGTATTGATTATACCAGCCTCAAGAAAGCTTGCCCCAAAGATCCCTTTGCCCTGCCAAGAATTGACCAAGTGATAGACTCTACAGCTGGATGGGAGCTGTTGAGTTTTCTGGATGCATACTCAGGGTACCATCAGATCAAGTTGAACCCGGCCGATAGGCTAAAGACCGCCTTCATCACGCCATTCGGAGCCTTCTGCTACCTGACCATGACGTTCGTCTTGAGAAATGCCGACGCCATGTTTAGCATTGCATGCAGAAGTGTCTCCTCAAGCAACTCGGCAAAAACACCCACATTTACTTGGATGGTGTGGTGGTGAAGACGAAGAAGTGTGGCACACTGCTGGAAGACCTTAAGGAGACATTTGAGAACCTGCGTCAATTTCTGATCAAGCTCAACCCATAGAAGTGCATCTTCAGAGTACCAGTCGGCCAGCTTCTCGGCTTCCTGTTCTCGGAGCATGGCATAGAGTGCAACCCTGTGAAGATCAAGGCCATCAAGAACATGGAGGTGTCGACCCGACTGCTGTGCATGCAGAAGTTCACCGGCTGCCTGGCGTCCATCAGCCGTTTCATCAGTCAGCTGGGCAAGAAGGCTCTCCCCCTGTATCAACTCATGAAGAAAACCACTTCTTTCGAGTGGAACGACAAGGCGGACGAAGCTTTTCTCCAGCTCAAGAAGATGTTGATCACTCCGCCTATCCTGGCGGCTCCGACTAATAAATAGCCCATGCTCCTCTACATCGCCACCACCAGTCGGGTGGTCAGCACAGTCATAGTGGTGGAATGCAAGGAGGAGGGCAGAGCATTGTCGGTCCAGAGGCCGGTGTATTACCTGAGTGAAGTGATGTCCGCCTCCAAGAAAAACTACCCCCACTATCAGAAGATGTGCTATGGTGTGCACTTTGCCGCCAAGAAGGTGAAGCCTTACTTTCAAGAGCACCCAATCACTGTTGTCTGCACTGATCTGCTTGCTGAGATCATTGGAAGCCGAGATGCTTCAGGCCGAGTGGCCAAATGGGCCATAGATCTGGCCCCCTGCACCATCCACTACTAGCCTCGCACTGCCATCAAGTCACAAGCACTGGCCGACTTCCTCATCGACTGGGCCGAGACCTAGTACATGCCGCCAGTAGCAGACTCTACCCATTGGCGGATGCACTTTGATGGTTCAAATATGCGCACCGGTCTGGGAGCCGGTGTCGTCCTCACCTCTCCCAAAGGCGACAAGCTCAGATATGTGCTGCAAATCCACTTTGCCGCCTCCAATAACGTAGCTGAATATGAGGCACTCATAAACGGGCTCCGGCTTGCCAAGGAACTCGGCATTCGTCAGATCATGTGCTATGGTGACTCCGACTTGGTGGTCCAGCAGTCATCAGGCAACTAGGATGCCAAGGATGCAAATATGGCAAGCTACCGCTTCCTCGTGCAGCAACTCAGTGGATACTTTGACGGGTGCGAGTTCCTCCATGTGCCAAGAAATGACAACGAGCAAGCAGATGCCCTGGCATGGATCGGCTCCACCCGGCAAGCAATACCAGCCGGCGTCGCTCTACAACGCCTCCTCAAGCTGTCTATCAAGCCGTCGCTAGAATCCGACTCCATCTTCGTGTCGGCCCCTCCTGAAGCAGTCGGATCCAACTTGAGGGCCCCAAAAGCCGGCGCGGGGACTTCGGCAGGCGGCCCGGGGACTGCAGCCGTCGCACCCGGCCTGAAGACTGCAGCAGTCGGCCCGAGGACTTCTCCGACTCAATAGGCGGCAGCCAACTCCATCCCGCCGCCTCCCGACCCAACCGCCCTTATACAAGTTGTAGTTGTGGCAGTCGAAGAAATAGCAGCACCTTCATGGACTCATCCCATCCTCAACTTTCTAGTGAACAAAGAGCTGCCGACTGATAGTTTTGGCCAATCCTAGCCTGACAGGTGCAACGACGGGCAGCAGCATACACTATCGTCAACAAAGAACTAGTGTTGCGCAGTGTCACTCGTGTGTACCATCGCTGTGTGGAGCTAGACCAGGGCCAAGCAATCCTCAAGGACATCCACCAAGGCGAATGTGGTCACCACGCCGCTTCAAGATCACTTGTTGCCAAAGCTTTCTGCCATGGTTTCTTCTGGCCGACTTCTCTAGAAGATGCCAAAGAGTTGGTCCAGAAGTTTAAAGGGTGCCAGAAGTTCCGCTCCAAGCCACACTTGCCGGCTTCTATGCTCAAGACAATCCCCATCTCCTGGCCCTTTGCCGTCTAGGGGATGGACATGGTAGGGCCATTCAAGACGGCTCGCGGCGGCATGACTCATTTACTTGTCGCTGTGGACAAGTTCACCAAGTGGATAGAAGCAAAGCCAATCAAGAAGCTGAATGGGCCGACTGCCATGACCTTCATCGCCGACATCACCACTCGGTACGACATACCACACAACATCATCACCGACAACGACACAAACTTCGCCAAAGGAGCCTTGGCTCGTTTCTGCGCGACGCAGGGCATATGACTGGACTTAGCATCCGTTGCCCACCCGCAGTCAAACGGCCAAGTGAGCGAGCAAACGGCCTCATTTTGTCTGGCATCAAGCCCCGACTGCTCGAGCCACTAGAGCGTTCAGCCGGCTGCTGGCTCGATGAGAGGCCGGCCGTCCTCTAGAGCAAGCGCATAAATCCGAACAAGTCAACCGGCTTCACGCCCTTCTTCCTCGTCTACGGCGCCAAAGCCGTCATCCCGATGGACATAGAGTTTGATTCCCAACGAGTCACCATGTACATCGAGGTGGAGGCAAAAGAAGCACGAGAAGACCACGTCGATCTGCTGGAAGAGGGCCAACTGTTGGCGCTCAGCCGGTCCTCCATCTACCAGCAGAGTCTGCGCCAATACTACAATCGCAAGGTCAAGCCAAGATCCTTCCAAGAGGGAGACCTTGTGCTCTAGCTGATAAAGCAAACAACCGGCTAGCACAATCTCTCGGCGCCTTGGGAAGGCCCCTTCATCATCAGCAAAGTGCTGGGCAATGGCTCCTACTACCTGATCAACGCTCAGAAGCCCAGAGCACGCAAGAGAGACGACTCAGGCAAGGAGACAGAGAGGCCATGGAACTCAAACCTCCTCCGAAGATTTTACAGCTAAAAGCAGTATGTATCACGCTACCCTTTGTATTAAGTACGAAGACTCCGGGTCCCCCGAGAAGAGTTCGGGGACTACCCTGTTTTATCTATATGATAAGTGTTATGCCTATGAATGTGTTGTTTCATTATTCCGCCTAGCACTGGGTTCGACCAGTCGGCCCAGAGGCTCGCCGCCTTCTGCTATGTGTCGTTTCTGCAGTCGGACAAGTAGTGTGTTGGCACCAAAAAAACTTCTCATGTCAGAAGCCGCAGCTTGCAGAGCGACTGTACGGTGGACAGTGGTTGCAAAGCACTGCCCACACGAAAAATGGCTAAGGAAGAATGCGCACATAGCCGGGGCCGGCATCTCGCCTCTTCGACCGACTGCCGAGCAGCCGACCGGCCGGCTTCTGCTTAACTTGCCAACACTCCAAACGTCTAAGTACTTGCCCTCCCATAAAAAGCTAAGTACTCGACCGAGCCGCAGTCCGCAGAGCGGCTGTTTGGCTGGCAAGAGGGTCACCAAGGGAGGGCGGCAAAGGAAAAAGCAAGGAGTAGGAAGCAAGAGAAGTCAGAACTCAGCAAGTAAAGCGCAATTTGTGACAAATAATATTTACATAGCAAAAGGCCTACTGTCCAGCGTTCAACAGAGTTTGAAATACACCCCGCGGGTGGAATTGTGCAAATTTTACAAAAGTTTGTCGAAACCGCTAAAAATAGGGAAAATAAAGGTGACGGCCTATGGAGCCGCAGAGGGTTCCGACTGGACGGCCATGTCGGTAGCGCCGACTGGTGCAGTAGACGGCTGGATGGCGGTGTCGGCAGCGTCGGTTGGTGGAGCGAACGGCTGGGCAGCAGAGTCGGTACCGTCGGTTGGTGGAGCGGACAGCTGGTCAGTCTCTGCCTGATCACCTCCAGCAGCAGTCGGCGCGCTTGAGCGCGGATCATTGCTCGAGGCACGGTCAAGATGAGCCTGGCTGTCCGCTCCGACCTCCGGCGCGTCTTCTTTGCTTTCCTCATCCTCTGCTTCCTTCCCTTCGTCACTGGAATCGATCACCTCGGGCGAGTCCATGCTGTCTTCCGGATTCAGCCCGAACCACTCCGGTGGTGCATCGGTGCCATCATCAACTAGCTCAGGGATGAAGACGCTGTTGTCGGTGTAGTCGGCAATCGCCGCCGCCCTCCTGACAAGGTTACCCTCCACCGCCACAAGCTCCTCCTGTGCCTCCAGCTGAAACATGGTCAGCTGGGCTAGATCTAGCCCAGGGTACCACGCCTTGACAAATTCCAGAGCCCGGCGTGCTCCAGCCTGGGCCGAGGAGTCCTTCCAGGCTTCCAGGAGGCCGACCGCCACCTCCAGCCAGTCGGCAGTAGGACTGGAAGTGCGTGGAGCCAGCACGCTTGGCCAGAGGGCGGCGATTGCCTGGGCCCCGATGCGTTGAATACGGTGCAGCATCTGGTGAGCCGGCCAAAGGCGGGCCTGGATGCTGAGAAGCTGCTCGTTAAGGGTTCGGGGAGCATCGGTGGCAATCTGCACGCCTTCTGCCCTCCGCTCCTGATGATGAGCCTTAGTGGCCTGGTTCGCGGCGACAGAGTGGCCTGGGAAGAAGTCTGTGTGGGTAAAGCCCAAGGAAGCAAGAGGTTAGAAACCAGCAGTCAGTCTGAATAAAGGCCGGCGACTCAAAGAAAGAAAAAGAAGAAGCCTACCGTCGGTCATGTCCTCAATGCTGCCGAAGCCGGCAGTCAGCTGCGCCTCCTTGTCGGCCCAGGCGGAGCGCTCGGTCTCAAACTCAGCGAGGAGGCCAGTCTCCTTCGTCTCCGCCTCCTTCTGAGCCATCTTGAGATGCTCCGTCTGCTCTGCCTGCTGCGCGACCAGTCGGTCATGCTCCTCGGCCAGCTTTCTACACTCCGCCTCCTTGGCGCGCAGCACGGTGTTGGCTTCGCCCAGCTGCTACTGCAACGCGGCGTTGACCTCTACAAAGAGAGGAAAAGAAAGGATGTCAACACTCAATAAAGACGGGATGCAGTTGCCGGGGAGATCCGGCCTGACTTCTCAACAGTCAGCCCGAATTTCAGGGACTATAGCCCGAGGGTGCGCTATCGCGCCCCCATCAAGAAAGAAGTTATTAATGATCAACAGTTGCTGGGGAGATCCGGCCTGACTGCTCAGCAGACAGACCAAATCTCGGGGACTATAGCCCGCGGGTGTGCCAGCGCGCCCCGCGGAGAAAGGAAGCCAAGACTTACTCTGGCTCTCGGACAAGTTGGCGGTCTGCTTCCCCAGCTCCCGATCTCCGGAATTGAAGGTGGCCACACGGAGATTGTGGTAATCCTGCAATAAGGATATCAGAAGAAGTTAGCATTTGATGCTCGCAAGAATAAAGTTCCGGACCGCCTGCTCAGCAGCCGGCCCAAAACTTGGGGACTACACCCAGTGGGTGCGCTGGCGCGCCCCCACCAAGAAAGAAAAGGATAAAAAATAAAGGACTGAGAAGCATACCCGGATGGCTGCTCGCGAGTTCAGGAACGCCTCGTTGCACCATTTAAGGGCGTCGGCTTCAGCCCGGAGCTTGGCCTGGACGTTGAGGGCCGCCTGGTTCAAGGCTCCCGTCCCTCTTCCATGCACCCAGCTAGAGGGAGCGGCGCTGGTTGCCTCGGTGTCTGGGATCGACGAGCTCGCGGCGCCGGCCTCCAGAGGTCGTGGTGCCGAGATCACCTTCGCTAGACGGCGGCGCACGGGTGTGCGGGCCTCAGGGGTTGGGCCCGTCACCACCTCGTTCCCTGCTGGTGGCACCGGTGGGGCGGCCGGCTGCCTGTCTTGCACCGGTACGATGACGTCCGGCAAGGCAACTGTCAGGACCCCGACTCGATGTCACATCGATCTAGCCGGTAACACCTCATATCACTTTGCGGCCTCACGCACGGTATCCCCACGGGTGTCGTCTTACCTTTTCCCGGGACCGTTTGCGCCTTTTGGCTCACGTATATGATAGTGTCGCTAGCATCCATATGATAAGGAGCCCGGGCTGACATGACTAGTCGTAAACCCAAAGTGGCACTAACTTACAGGGACAGGCATCCATGACCCAACATCGAACGTGTCGGTCATCAGCGAGTGAATCCAGGCTGTAGCACTGGGCTAACAGGAGTCCGATGAACCGGGCTGTAGCGGGCTAACAGGACTCCGGTATTCATCGCGTGACATTTCCCCGAAGGGACAGACACAGGATCGAAGAAGGACACATGCCGGCCAGCCTAAGTGTTCCGGAGCAGTAGCAAGCTACCAGGGCTCAGTGGAAGCACTAGGAGACATTTCCCGGTAAGAGAGAACTACTAAGGATAAACAACTAGATAGTCAGATCCCACACATAGCAATACACATTACACGTACGCATAACATGCACGTATGTGCTGTACAACATGGCATCACAGCATAACTCAACAACTTATGTAGATAAAGGCTCAGAAGAGCCGTCATAGCAATTATTGCAAACAGGGGTCACAAGACCCATCATACAGAGCATACAAGCAACAAGCGGAAGCATTACATGTCTGGATACAGACATCTACAAATGAAAAAGGCTGAAGAGCCTGACTATCTACAACATCCGATCAAGATCGTAGCTGAGGTACTAGCTACTAGTCGAAGTCCACGAGAACACTAGTAAGACCGAAGTCTCCGCTGCAAAAACATAAATAAAGCAACATGAGTACAAGGGTACTCAGCAAGACTTACATCAGATCCTATCATACATGCATCTGTATCAAGAGATAATGTGGGGTTTAGTTGCAGCAGGCCAGCTTTGACTCTGTGGCTATCCTGTTCTACGACTACCAGAAACTTTTGAGGTGAAACAACGAACACGAGTCCACTAATCACCATACAATACACTACTATGGATTCGTCCCCGTCTCCCTACGAGAAGGCCATCCATAGCACTCACACTTGTCTTGAGCATTTTAGAGTATCCACTTCAAGTTGTCTATGTACCATGTAAGCATCCAAGAAGTCCATAACCGCGGACCCGGCTATTCGAATAGATCATGTTAACCCTGCAGGGGTGTACTTCTTCACACACGCTCTCGCCACTTACCGCCATGTACACGTCATGTATCTCGGCAACCTTCAAGCGGAAGCCTGGCGAGGGTGTCGGCCACGACCTGACTAACCACACAACACTCTAGTCCAGGTTTATCGCCTATTCGGGTTCCATCCGCAAGGAGATCCGGCCGGGGTGTCGCTTACGGCCCCAAACGATGTGTACAGGGTTCCCGAGCCCACCAACCGGGTGCCACTCGGTACACCGGGCCACGTGTGCCTAGTCTGTCCCAAGCCCACCCTGCCGGGTGCCACTTGGTAGAAAAATAGCACTACCTACAAACACCAGAAACTAGTTGCGACTCCTGGACAGAGATCAAGTTGGTTAATAAGTCGAGAGGGCTTGGAGCGCCCGGAGCCCAATGTGTGGTAGTATCGAGTCATTGGACAACATACACAGAACTCAGGGCTTAAGGACGGTTCCAGTGAGACAACCCACCATGTACTCCTACATGGCCTCTCACCGCTACCTTTACCAAATCGTGTTCACACACTTAACTCTCAGCAATAGAACATATCGTGACACTCCAATTCATTCCCAATGAACCAGACCTGACACACTCTAAGCAATAGCAGGCATAGCATGGTAGGAACACATCAGTGGCTTCAATCAACTCCTACACATGCTAGTGGGTTTCAACTATTTACTGTGGCAATGACAGGTCATGCAGAGGAATGGGTTCAACTACCGCAGCACAAAGTAGCAGATGAATCGTTGTTGTCCTAATGCAATAACTGAGAGCAGGAGCGAGAGAGTAGGGTTTTATCGAAATGAACAAGGGGGTTGCTTGCCTGGTAAATCAACAAGGGAGGCACTGCTTCACAGACAGGTACTCTGGAACGTCTCCGGAGCAGGACCTATCGAGAAGGAACGGTGCCGGCAATCAATACACAATCATATGCAACAATATGATGCATGAACATGGCATGTAGATGTGATGCTGTTGAGCTAATGCAACTAGTGTTCAATTGGTTTGAAGTCCATTTGAACCAAAGGTTCAAATGCATTTCTAAATTAGGTCTCTTATATATGCCATAATGTGTTTTCCCATATTCAGCATGTATAAGTTGGTTTTTCATGCATGAAACTAGTACAGATGGAAAGGTTGCATTTTTCTGATAATTTTTCATATATAAATTATTTAAATCTGAGCTACGGTTGAATTGATATGAATTTTTGAGGTTTAAATCAATTTCTGGATTTTCTGAATTATTTTAATTCCAGAAAATGTATAATTGCGTCAGCATGACGTCATCATTGCATCAGCGGTCAACGCGGCTGTCCAGGTCAATCCTGACGTGTGGGGTCCACACGTCAGTGACACTGGGGTTAAACAGGGGTTAAACTAACTTAATTAAAAGGTTAGGGGCACCGGGGCCCACATGTCAGCCTCAGGGGGGGGGGTTAGCGCGGTTGACCGGTCAATCCCGCCGGCGTTTAGCCGCCGGCGAGGCCGAGCGCAGCGGAGGGGCTCGGGATCGCCGTTCCGGCGACCATTCGGGCGGCGGAGACGACCCACGCGAAGCCCGCGCTCACGCGCATCCAGTGGAGCACGCGGAGGGCTGCGGGGGCGGCGGAGCTCGCCGAAGCAGAGCTCAGGGCGGCGGCCGGAGTTCGGGCGCGAGCGGGATCGGGCTGCGGGGCACGGGGAGGCCACCTGAGGGGCCCGGCGGCACCCTCGTGGCACCAGGAACGCGGAGGGAGGCTTGGTTTGGGCGGAGGCGGGCCGAGATGGCGGCGGCGACATGGACGGCGGCGAGAGGCTTCGGCCGTGGTGGAGAACGGTGCTACGGCGTGGATACGAGGGGGAGAAGAAAGGGGAACGGCGGCGGAGCTCACTAGGAGGTCGAAGCGCAGCTCAGTGGGCCTGGGGACGACCTAGATGGCGCGAATCGAAGACGAGGTCACCGTCGGCCGAAGGTTGAAGAAGAGCTCGAAGTCGACGCTGCAGGGCTTCCGGCGGGGCGTGGTTCGGTGAGGGGGTCGAGGACGACGTCGCGGAGCTCGTGGGCACAACCGAGGGGCGAGGGGGTGGCTGTGGCCGTGGTGGTTCTCGTCGGCGGCGGCGGCCGCGTTCGGTGGAAGTGAGGGGGAGCCAGAGGAGGGGATAAGCATGGGGGGGAGGAGGAATGAGAGGGCCTGGGGTGCGTGGCCGTCTCCGTGGCATGGGGAGGGAGTCCGGGGAAGCAGGAGGTGGCTAGCAGGGGGGGAGGTGGCGCGCGCGCGTGCCGGCGAGCGTCGGGCACACGCCCTCGTCCTTCTGTCCGAGGAGGGAGACGACAGAAGGCAGCGGGGGTGGGCTGGGCCGCCAGCTGGAGATGGGCCAGGTAAGTGGCCCAGGTAAGTTTCTCTCCCCTTTTCTGTTTTCTTTTCTAATTTTCTGACATTTGTTTGATTTAATAAATATATTAAATCATTTAATTTTATTATGCCAATTTTTGTAGGGGCTAATGGTATTATTCCAGAGCTCTTTTATAATTGGCATAATTTTTGGACCATATTTCATATATATAGAAATATATTTCCAATGCAAATATTTATCGAATTAATCCAAATGGCCAAAATAAATGTCCATGAGCTCCTAAAAATATTGTTTTGATTTTTATCTCTGTCCAATATTTTCAGAGGGCAACATGAGCATTTTCTTGGACCCTTTTGGAGAAATTTTTATTTGGGTCATTTTCAAAAAATGATTCTGAGGGTTCCACCAATCCTCATTTCAAATTTAAATGAAATTTAAATATGATGCACAAATGGCTAGCTAGCCTAGGTCATACCAGACTAGGGATGTGACAACTCGCCCCCACTTGAAAGAATCTCGTCTCGAGATTCAGGGGTCGACGGAAAGAAAGCGGGGTACTCCAGTCGAAGACGATCTTCTCGCTCCCAAGTAGCCTCTCTCTCGGAATGATGAGACCACTGAACTTTGAGAAACTTGATGTTCTGACGTCGGGTAACACGCTCTGCTTGATCAAGAATGCGAACCGGGTACTCTCGGTATGTGAGGTTATCTTGGAGATCGAGCGTTTCGTGGTCCACTCCACGGATAGGATCCGAGAAGCAACGCCTGAGTTGAGAGACGTGGAAGACATCATGAACTCGAGAAAGATGTGGGGGTAGTTCCAATTGGTAGGCAACCTCTCCTCGTTTAGCGAGAATGCGAAAGGGACCAATGTAACGAGGAGCCAACTTGCCCTTGATACCGAAACGATGGGTACCCTTTAAGGGAGTAACCCGAAGGTAAGCTTGGTCGCCAATTTCATAAGTCATATCCTTATGATGACGATCATACTGGCTTTTCTGACGAGACTGGGCTGTTTTCAAATTCTCACGAATGATGCGAACTTGCTCTTCTGCCTCCTGGATCATATCCGGTCCAAAGAATTGTCTTTCACCGGTTTCTGACCAGTTCAAAGGTGTTCGACATCTTCGTCCATAGAGAACCTCAAAAGGAGCTTGCTTGAGGCTGGATTGGTAGCTATTGTTATAAGCAAACTCGGCGAAAGGAAGACATTTCTCCCAATCCATACCGAATGAGATAACGCAAGCTCTGAGCATGTCTTCGAGAATTTGATTGACCCGTTCCACCTGACCACTCGACTGAGGGTGGAAAGCGGTACTGAAGGAAAGATGGGTTCCCATGGCAGTTTGGAAACTCTCCCAGAAATGAGAAGTGTAAAGGCTGCCACGGTCTGAATTGATCTCTAGTGGAACACCATGAAGTGATACTATTCGAGAAATATATAAGTCAGCAAGCTGACTAGCAGTGATACTCTCCCGAACAGGGAGGAAGTGAGGCACTTTGGAAAGACGATCAATGACTACGAAGATAGCGTTATTCCCTCTTTTGGTCCTGGGAAAGCCGGTGATGAAGTCCATACCAACTTTATCCCATTTCCATTCAGGAATAGCTAAAGGCTGAAGGGTGCCAGCAGGTCTTTGATGCTCTGCCTTAACGCGACGACAAATGTCACATTTAGCAATGAACTCAGCGATTTCTCTCTTCATCCTAGTCCACCAGAACCTCTGGCGTAGATCCTGATACATCTTAGTACTACCGGGATGAATCGTGAGAGGAGATTCATGCGCCTCCTTAAGGATCAATTGTCGCAGATGTTGATTCTTGGGAACCACCAAGCGATTCTCAAAGAAAACAACACCACGATCATCCATAGAGAAACATCCACCAACTCCCTTCTTAATGTTTCTCTTGATCCGAGAAATTCCTGTGTCTTGCTTTTGAGCAGCGATAATCCGATCTTCAAGATCAGGTTTCGCCACCAGGGTAGAAAGGAATCCGCGAGGAGCTATGTGAAGGTTAAGCTTACAGAATTCCTCATGGAGAAGTGGTTGGCCTTGCTGCAACATGAGATTGTTGCAATAGGATTTACGGCTTAGAGCATCAGCCATGACATTGGCTTTGCCTGGGGTGTAGGTAATCCCTAGATCATAATCTGTGATCAACTCCAACCAACGTCTTTGCCTAAGGTTCAGATCCGGTTGGGTGAAGATATACTTGAGACTCTGGTGATCGGTGTAGATCTCGCAACGTTTACCAAGGAGGTAATGTCGCCAAGTCTTGAGTGCATAGACTACGGCTGCAAGCTCTAGATCATGTGTAGGATAATTCTCCTCATGTGGATGCAACTGTCGAGATGCATAGGCAATCACATGACGATCCTGCATAAGAATGCAACCTAGTCCTTGTCGTGAGGCGTCGCAGTAGATAATAAAGTCTTTAGTGAAATCCGGTGGCACAAGTATGGGAGCAGAAGTCAGGCGTCTTTTCAGTTCCTGAAAACTGTACTCACACTGTGGGGACCACTCGAACTTTTTATCTTTCTTGAGAAGTTCCGTGAGGGGTTTGGCTACTTTGGAGAAGTTTTCAACAAAGCGGCGACAATAGCTGGCTAGACCAAGGAAACTCCTAACTTGTTTCACGGTCTCAGGTGGAGTCCAATCGAGAACGGCTTGAACTCTCTCGGGATTGACAGCAATGCCCTTACCAGAGATTACGTGGCCTAGGTAGGTCACTTCTGGCAACCAAAATTCACACTTGGAGAACTTGGCATAAAGGCGGTGTTCTCTGAGTTTTTCTAACACAAGTCTAAGATGTTCGGCATGCTCTTCCTCGTTCTTCGAGTAAATAAGAATATCATCGAGGTAAACCACGACGAACTTATCTAAGTACTCCATGAAGATCGAGTTCATCAAGCGGGAGAATGTGGCTGGGGCGTTGGTTAGGCCAAAGGACATGACGGTGTACTCGTACTGGCCATAACGAGTGACAAAAGCTGTCTTGGGAATGTCCCCATTTCTGATCTTGATTTGGTGGTATCCTAACCTTAAATCCATCTTGGAAAAGACTGAGGATCCAGCGAGCTGATCATACAGGTCGTTGATCCTGGGAAGCGGATACTTGTTCTTTATCGTGACCAAATTAACGGGACGATAATCTACAACCATCCGGTCCGTACCGTCTTTCTTCTTGACGAAGAGGACGGGGCAAGCCCAAGGAGAAGAACTAGGACGGATGAAACCCTTTTGCAAGGACTCATCGAGTTGTTTCTTAAGCTCGGCTAGTTCTAGGGGTGCCATCTTGTAAGGTCTCCGGGAGATTGGAGCTGTTCCTGGGATAAGATCTATGACGAACTCTACATCTCTGTCAGGTGGAACACCTGGCAGTTCCTCTGGAAAGACATCCGGAAAGTCACGGACTACCGGGATATCTTCAAGGTCTGGAAGAGGGCTGGCATTAAGAGAATAGAGCTGACGCTTTGCAACTCTAGTGGAGACGGTGACTATCTTGCCAGATGGGTGTGTAAGCTGAACAGATCTTGTGTAGCAATCAATCTTGGCATGATGAGCTGTCATCCAGTCCATACCCAAGATGATGTTAATATCTGAGGACTTGAGGGCTACAAGTGATGCAAGGAATACAAGTCTATCAACAAGGATTTCGTTACCATGGCTGATTCTGGTGGTCTGCCATCTAGACCCTGGGGTTTGGATTTCAAGCGGAGTTGGCATATCACAAAATGACATGTCGTGCAAACGAGCATAACCTTCGGAAATGAAGGAGTGAGATGCTCCAGTATCGAATAGAACTGATGCTGGGTGATAATTGACAAGGAGTGTGCTAAGAACGACATCTGGATCATCATGAGCGTCTTTAGCTGAGACGTGATGCACACGTCCACGTTCAGTGGGGGCTGACTTGACACTGATCATCTTGCGTGATGGCTTAATACAGCCAACAGTCTTCTCGGGCTTGGGTGGAGCATAACTAGTCTGAGAGCAATCACGTGCATAGTGTCCTGGCTTCCCGCATGTGAAGCAAGTCCCTGAGGTTGGACGGGGACCCGCACTGACAAACGGTCTACCAGTAGGCCTGGGTGGAACATACGACTGAGTTGGAGAAGGCACCACATAGGATGGCCTCGGTGCATATCCGGAAGGAAGAGCGGAGTTTGGAACCCAAATCCGGCGCTTCTGGGAGCTAGAGCCAGAGGAAGATCCCAAATCACGGGTGTGCTTACGAGACTCCTCGTAAGTGAGTTGAGCTGTCTCTGCATTGATGGCCTTGTTCACAAGGGCTTGGAATGTATCACAATGATGCAGGTGGAGATCACGACGCAACTTGGGGTTGAGACCCTTCCGGAACCTAGCTTGCTTCTTGGCGTCCGTGGACACTTCTTCTGTGGCATAGCGGGCAAGGTTCTCGAATTCTCTGCTATAAGCATCAACAGCCATCTTACTCTGGGTGAAACTACAGAACTCTTCTCTCTTGCGATCAATGAGGGCCTGGGGAATGTGATGCTCGCGAAAAGCCTCAGTGAAATCCTTCCAGGTAGGAATCTGGCCAACTGGAAGCATAGCCTCATAGTTCTGCCACCAAAGACTAGCAGGACCTTCTAGGTGATATGTGGCATAAGTGACCTTGTCATCTTCAGCTACGTTCGTGGAACGCAGCTTATGGGTGATGCTACGGAGCCAGTCATCTGCATCGAGTGGCTCGATGGAATGATGAAAGGTAGGTGGGTGCAAGCGGATAAAGTCATGAATGGTCACAGATCCCTTGAACTGATGTGCGGTATTCTCCTCGATACGTGCCAACAAGCGGTTAGACTCACGCTTGTTCCTCTCCATCTCTAGCATGAACTCTGGCAACGAAGGCTGGTCAGGAGGATCCTCATCCCTACCATCTCCATGGTTCTGGCTACGAGCGACGGAACTTCGCTTAGCCGATGACATCCAGAGAAACGAACCAAGGACGGAATCAACATTAACTATAGGCTATAGAATGTAGGACAAGGAATTAGTATCTCTCGAACTCCTAGGGAAATTCCGGCAGCATAACGGCAGTAAAATGCTCAGAATGAGACATCCTACTAAAAATGGGGTAGTAACAACTCAACATCACCACTCAAGGTTCTGGGATAGTACTAAACAGACTACACCGGAAATACTCAAAACTGGGGTATGACTCTGATCAACCAGTCCTATGGGAACTACGGAGTAGTAACACGTGATCCTGATAGACGGAAGAGAAAGCCTAGTTCCTTAACCCCGTAGGAAAGATAGGATGACTCAGATCAGAAGGCCATGAGGTAAAGGAGTAAAAAGAGCCTTACGTTCCATCCCACAATCAATTCCCTTATATAACTAAAGAATTTCTAGACTCAACTTCGACCAGTTTGGCTTGGTAATCCTACAGGCAGTCAGGCTCTGATACCAAAGCTGTCAGGACCCCGACTCGATGTCACATCGATCTAGCCGGTAACACCTCATATCACTTTGCGGCCTCACGCACGGTATCCCCACGGGTGTCGTCTTACCTTTTCCCGGGACCGTTTGCGCCTTTTGGCTCACGTATATGATAGTGTCGCTAGCATCCATATGATAAGGAGCCCGGGCTGACATGACTAGTCGTAAACCCAAAGTGGCACTAACTTACAGGGACAGGCATCCATGACCCAGCATCGAACGTGTCGGTCATCAGCGAGTGAATCCAGGCTGTAGCACTGGGCTAACAGGACTCCGGTGAACCGGGCTGTAGCGGGCTAACAGGACTCCGGTATTCATCGCGTGACATTTCCCCGAAGGGACAGACACAGGATCGAAGAAGGACACATGCCGGCCAGCCTAAGTGTTCCGGAGCAGTAGCAAGCTACCAGGGCTCAGTGGAAGCACTAGGAGACATTTCCCGGTAAGAGAGGCTACTAAGATAAACAACTAGATAGTCAGATCCCACACATAGCAATACACATTACACGTACGCATAACATGCAAGTATGTGCTGTACAACATGGCATCACAGCATAACTCAACAATTATATAGATAAAGGCTCAGAAGAGCCGTCATAGCAATTATTGCAAACAGGGGTCACAAGACCCATCATACAGAGCATACAAGCAACAAGCGGAAGCATTACATGTCTGGGTACAGACATCTACAAATGAAAAAGGCTGAAGAGCCTGACTATCTACAACATCCGATCAAGATCGTAGCTGAGGTACTAGCTACTAGTCGAAGTCCACGAGAACACTAGTAAGACCGAAGTCTCCGCTGCAAAAACATAAATAAAGCAACATGAGTACAAAGGTACTCAGCAAGACTTACATCAGATCCTATCATACATGCATCTGTATCAAGAGGTAATGTGGGGTTTAGTTGCAGCAAGCCAGCTTTGACTCTGTGGCTATCCTGTTCTACGACTACCAGAAACTTTGAGGTGAAACAACGAACACGAGTCCACTAATCACCATACAATACAATACTATGGATTCGTCCCCGTCTCCCTACGAGAAGGCCATCCATAGCACTCACACTTGTCTTGAGCATTTTAGAGTATCCACTTCAAGTTGTCTATGTACCATGTAAGCATCCAAGAAGTCCATAACCGCGGACCCGGCTATTCGAATAGATCATGTTAACCCTGCAGGGGTGTACTTCTTCACACACGCTCTCGCCACTTACCGCCATGTACACGTCATGTATCTCGGCAACCTTCAAGCGGAAGCCTGGCGAGGGTGTCGGCCACGACCTGACTAACCACACAAGACTCTAGTCCAGGTTTATCGCCTATTCGGGTTCCATCCGCAAGGAGATCCGGCCGGGGTGTCGCTTACGGCCCCAAACGATGTGTACAGGGTTCCCGAGCCCACCAACCGGGTGCCACTCGGTACACCGGGCCACGTGTGCCTAGTCTGTCCCAAGCCCACCCTGCCGGGTGCCACTTGGTAGAAAAATAGCACTACCTACAAACACCAGAAACTAGTTGCGACTCCTGGACAGAGATCAAGTTGGTTAATAAGTCGAGAGGGCTTGGAGCGCCGGAGCCCAATGTGTGGTAGTATCGAGTCATTGGACAACATACACAGAACTCAGGGCTTAAGGACGGTTCCAGTGAGACAACCCACCATGTACTCCTACATGGCCTCTCACCGCTACCTTTACCAAATCGTGTTCACACACTTAACTCTCAGCATAGAACATATCGTGACACTCCAATTCATTCCCAATGAACCAGACCTGACACACTCTAAGCAATAGCAGGCATAGCATGGTAGGAACACATCAGTGGCTTCAATCAACTCCTACACATGCTAGTGGGTTTCAACTATTTACTGTGGCAATGACAGGTCATGCAGAGGAATGGGTTCAACTACCGCAGCACAAAGTAGCAGATGAATCGTTGTTGTCCTAATGCAATAACTGAGAGCAGGAGCGAGAGAGTAGGGTTTTATCGAAATGAACAAGGGGGTTGCTTGCCTGGTAAATCAACAAGGGAGGCACTGCTTCACAGACAGGTACTCTGGAACGTCTCCGGAGCAGGACCTATCGAGAAGGAACGGTGCCGGCAATCAATACACAATCATATGCAACAATATGATGCATGAACATGGCATGTAGATGTGATGCTGTTGAGCTAATGCAACTAGTGTTCAATTGGTTTGAAGTCCATTTGAACCAAAGGTTCAAATGCATTTCTAAATTAGGTCTCTTATATATGCCATAATGTGTTTTCCCATATTCAGCATGTATAAGTTGGTTTTTCATGCATGAAACTAGTACAGATGGAAAGGTTGCATTTTTCTGATAATTTTTCATATATAAATTATTTAAATCTGAGCTACGGTTGAATTGATATGAATTTTTGAAGTTTAAATCAATTTCTGGATTTTCTGAATTATTTTAATTCCAGAAAATGTATAATTGCGTCAGCATGACGTCATCATTGCATCAGCGGTCAACGCGGCTGTCCAGGTCAATCCTGACGTGTGGGGTCCACACGTCAGTGACACTGGGGTTAAACAGGGGTTAAACTAACTTAATTAAAAGGTTAGGGGCACCGGGGCCCACATGTCAGCCTCAGGGGGGGGGGGGGGTTAGCGCGGTTGACCGGTCAATCCCGCCGGCGTTTAGCCGCCGGCGAGGCCGAGCGCGGCGGAGGGGCTCGGGATCGCCGTTCCGGCGACCATTCGGGCGGCGGAGACCACCCACGCGAAGCCCGCGCTCACGCGCATCCAGTGGAGCACGCGGAGGGCTGCGGGGGCGGCGGAGCTCGCCGGAGCAGAGCTCAGGGCGGCGGCCGGAGTTCGGGCGCGAGCGGGATCGGGCTGCGGGGCACGAGGAGGCCACCTGAGGGGCCCGGCGGCACCCTCGTGGCACCAGGAACGCGGAGGGAGGCTTGGTTTGGGCGGAGGCGGGCCGAGATGGCGGCGGCGACATGGACGGCGGCGAGAGGCTTCGGCCGTGGTGGAGAACGGTGCTACAGCGTGGATACGAGGGGGAGAAGAAAGGGGAACGGCAGCGGAGCTCACTAGGAGGTCGAAGCGCAGCTCAGTGGGCCTGGGGACGACCTAGATGACGCGAATCGAAGACGAGGTCACCGGCGGCCGAAGGTTGAAGAAGAGCTCGAAGTCGACGCTGCAGGGCTTCCGGCGGGGCGTGGTTCGGTGAGGGGGTCGAGGACGACATCGCGGAGCTCGTGGGCACAACCGAGGGGCGAGGGGGTGGCTGTGGCCGTGGTGGTTCTCGTCGGCGGCGGCGGCCGCGTTCGGTGGAAGTGAGGGGGAGCCAGAGGAGGGGATCAGCATGGGGGGGGAGGAGGAATGAGAGGGCCTGGGGTGCGTGGCCGTCTCCGTGGCATTGGGGAGGGAGTCCGGGGAAGCAGGAGGTGGCTAGCAGGGGGGAGGTGGCGCGCGCGCGTGCCGGCGAGCGTCGGGCACACGCCCTCGTCCTTCTGTCCGAGGAGGGAGACGACAGAAGGCAGCGGGGGTGGGCTGGGCCGCCAGCTGGAGATGGGCCAGGTAAGTGGCCCAGGTAAGTTTCTCTCCCCTTTTCTGTTTTCTTTTCTAATTTTTTGACATTTGTTTGATTTAATAAATATATTAAATCATTTAATTTTATTATGCCAATTTTTGTAGGGGCTAATGGTATTATTCCAGAGCTCTTTTATAATTGGCATAATTTTTGGACCATATTTCATATATATAGAAATATATTTCCAATGCAAATATTTATCGAATTAATCCAAATGGCCAAAATAAATGTCCATGAGCTCCTAAAAATGTTGTTTTGATTTTATCTCTGTCCAATATTTTCAGAGGGCAACATGAGCATTTTCTTGGACCCTTTTGGAGAAATTTTTATTTGGGTCATTTTCAAAAAATGATTCTGAGGTTTCCGCCAATCCTCATTTCAAATTTAAATGAAATTTAAATATGATGCACAAATGGCTAGCTAGCCTAGGTCATACCAGACTAGGGATGTGACAGCAACGTCACCGCCCTCCCTCTCCATGAACGGCTACTCGTCGCCGGCTCGCTCAGTCGTCACAACAAACTCTGGTAGAGGTGGCGCGGAATTCAGGGGAGCCACGAGCAGCAGCTCCCGGCATTGCGCGGCTTCTGCGAACCGCTCCTTCGCCGCGGCATCAGCTTCCGCCTCCGCCAACTTCGTCAGTGCGGATGCCTCCGCCCCGTCAGCCTCCGCCTTCTCCAGGCGGGTGGCTTCCTGCTCCTCGTGCACCTCCCGCGTATTTCGCTCATGCACCTCCTGGAGGTTGGCGGCCAGATCGATCCGCCGGGTGGTGGTGGAGGTCTCTGCCGACCTGATGACCGAGGCGGCGGCCGACTTGTTGAGGGTGAGCGGGGCCCTGAGATAAGAAAGCAGGGCAAAGAAATTTTTAGGCCAGATCGGCAAGAAAGGGAAAGCGTAAGAGAAATACTTATGCTGACACCATGGGCGGAGCCTTCGGCTGCCTCTGGAACTTGGCCACCTTCATCGCGGCCTCTTTCCGCCTGGTCGCGGCGGCCCGATTCTTGGGCTTCTTCGGCATGCTGCTGAACGGGGCGGTGCCCTACTTCCGCTTGCGCTTGCCGCCTTGAGCAGACGGCCCGGCGGAGGGGCCCTCACCTGTGTTAGCAGCGCCCCAAGCCGGGCGTGGCTCATCTTCCTCCTCGTCGTCGTCGGGCTAGGTCTCCACGCCGCCCCCTTCCTCGGAGCCGCCTGCTTCGTCGCCGCTGCCTACGGTGTCGTCCTCCAAGGCGGCCGCCCCCAAGTCGGGGTCGTCCTCGTTGATCACCTCCCGGTCCGGCTTATAGTCACCACCCGGCCCCACGATGGCGGTCGTCGCTGAAGACATGTAGATGTGCGCTCCAAAGAACACCACTTCATACCAAGACCAAGGCAAGAGCTAAAAGGGGGGAGCTAAGAGACTTACGGCAGGCGGCGGGTTGTCGCGGGAGTACGACTGCTTCCCGAACCGCCAGGACCCATCCGACACCTTGAGGTTGGAGATCTCGTTCACCATCCGGGCCACCTCGACAGTCGACATCTTTTGTGCACATCCGGCTCGGGTAGCGGTGCCCGCTCATCCGACAGATCAGATGAGGATGGCCTTGGAGAGGGAGAACCCGACGCTTGATAAAGGCGATCAGCAGGTCGGACGCCACGAGACCCTCCACCTCCATCAGCACCCGGAGCCAGCTGATGGCGGCCGCCGTGTGGGCCGACACGGGCTTCGGCTTGTACCCCAAGTTGGGTGAAGCCCAACAAGGGGGCCAGCATCGTAGGGCAGCAGGTTGATGAAGTCGACTGCCGAGTCTACGTTCTCCACATAGAAGTATGATTGCTGCCGCAGTTTCACCGACTGTGATAGCTTGATGACCGGGAAGGCGTTCTTCTTCGACGGCCGGCGCACGGCGACGAAGGCGCCGCACTCGGCCACCGTCTCCTTGGCAGAGGTGCCCAACTCGGCGTAGAAGAAAGCTCCCCACAGCTTGATGGTGGGGAGGATGCCCAGGTAGCCCTCGCACGCCGTGACGAAGGCGGACAGCAGCGTCACGGTGTTGGGTGTCAAGTGGTGCGGCTAGATTTGGCAAAAGTCCAAGAACGGGTGGAGGAACCCTCTCACCGGGAGGCCGAAGCCGTGGAGGAAATGCAAGTGGAAGATGACCCGCTCGTCTCCCTCCGGCGCCGGCGAGATCTTCTCCAGCAGCGGCACCCACACCTTGACGATGGCGCGTGGCCCAGAGGAAGGTGAGGTGATCCTCGATCACCACCGAGCCGTCCCAGTCTCCTCCCTTCTCTCATGCCATGGCATCTGAGCAGGGTTGCGTGGGGAGAAGAGGCTCGGTGACGGCGACCTGTGGTGGCGCTACGGCGGGCACGGAGCAGCAGCAGCAGAGAGGGGAGGAAGAAAGAGTGGGGAGGAGGGCGCGCGTGCTCCGCCTCTCCCCTGCCTCCCCCTACTTATAGCCCTCGGGCTGTGAAGCTGAGGGGGCGGGACATGGGATCGTGGGATTAACTGCGCCCACGTGACCCCCCGATAACTACGCAGAGTTACTTCTTAGTAACTCTCACGGGAATTGCAACCGCCCGCCTCGGCCACAGCGGATCCGCCCCACGTGCCGAGGCCCAGTGGTGGCGGGCCCGGCCCGCTGTCACGTCCCATCGAGAGAGTGGGGTGGCATACTGGCCAGGCTGACGTGCGCCGCGTGGCGTGCTTGTGGCAGGCGACAGGCCTAGGAAAGCTTAGCAGGCACTCCATCTGCCTCCCCCCCCCTGGTGTTCGAAATGGGCGAACGAGCCCGCCTTGTCAAAATTGGCTCCAGCAGCCGGCGCGTCATAAGGCGGACCGAGCATTTGATCTGAGCAGGGCAAGGAAGGAAACTGCTGAGGCTTCACGGCCTGCCAACCGCGACGCCTCACCAGCTTCGGGGACTACTGTCGGAGTAATGGGCCACGGGTAGCCTAACCCGAGTGCCTGAGCCTTTCAAGACTTTGGTCCAGCTTTGCCCCGCGAGACTTCAGAATGAAACGCCGCCTTTCGGTGGTCGGCTGGCTCAACGGCCGGCTGCCCGAGGACGGCTGAGCACCAGCAGGCGGCACAAAGACGGGCCTACTCCTCGCAGGGGGCCACCGTAGAGGCCGGCTTCTAGCAGGCGAACACCCGGCGCCCTTAGAGTTTGCGCCCATCATCAAGAGGACAAGACAGGGTGAGGCTACAGTGTAGTCTCTCACCCCCGAATCCTGGGCTTGGCGTGGCTGCAGTGCCCCGTACAGGCGGAGATCTTCGGACAACGCGACACTGTTGCCACTTCCCCCTTGACGTCATTCCTGATAGGCGGGGCCCTGTTCCCACGATGGCATGTCGGTACGGCCTGCAGGTGGTGGGCCCTACCAGGCAGTGAGGGCCCGGAAGACGGTGGAAGCCAGACCAACCGGACATATGGGAGGCCGACTTCCAGCAGGCGACCAGTTCCTCCCTCGAAGTCCGTGCACCATTAACCAGATGGAGCGTGGTGTGGCTACAGTGATCTGCCACCAGACGACGGGACTGTAGCCACGCTCCCCTGACCAAGCCTGCGTCATTAGCATCATGGCTATAGTGATCAGCCACCAACCAGACCCGCCAGTGGCGGTGGCGGCCTGTCGGCTCCATACCAGACCAGTCGGCGGCCCCAGCTGCCGGCGGAGAAGCTGGCGGTCGGAGACACTGACAGTCGGGTCCTACTCCCGGCCAAGTTACCATTGTACCCCTGGGTGGTAGGCCTATATAAACCCCCTAGGGCACCCATGCAAAGGGTTCCCAACCTATTAGAACTAGGCTCACACCTAGAGGAAGAAGAGAGCTAGCCCTGCCTCCTTCTACCTCTAGCATACAGCTCGAGGAGCACCATTGTACCCACTAGTGCCTTACTGATCATGAGGAGACCCCGCAGAGCAGGACTAGGGGTGTTATCTCCAAGGAGAGCCCTGAACCTGGGTAAAGTGCGCCGGCGTTTGTGTCTACACCTCATCCCGCTTCCAGGCACCGGTGACGTTCTACTCGCTCCCACCATGATAAGCCATCCTTTGGCATATGTCGCACCCAACCCCCGACATCTGGTTTGGAAGGTGCGAGCACCAAAACATGTGCCAAACTTTACCAATTTTTTTCCATGGGATCGTGAGAGCACGCCACGATGACACAAAGATTCTCGTTATTTCCAGACTCAATATGCATTTCCTGTAATTAAAATACCAACAACGCCTATGCCCCTAAACGCAACCTGTGGCCGAATTGTTTGAAGTTATTTCCCGTTTCTCGGAGAATGAATGAAAACTCGCAAAGCGACACACAAGTGATCTTGGTAACACCCACGTGTAGTTGCAACAATATATTATTGAATATGGAATTCCGTCGGCTATGTTAGAACAACTACTAGCAAATCCTTATGCAGGAGATGGAACCGAACATCCTGATATGCACTTGATATATGTAGATGAAATTTGCGGATTATTTAAGTTTGCAGGTTTGCCCGGAGATGAAGCTAAGAAGAAGGCTTTCCCTTTATTGTTGAAGGGAAAAGCATTGACATGGTATAGGCTATGCGATGATATTAGATCTTGGAACTGGAACCATTTGAAATTGGAATTTCATCAGAAATTTTATCCTATGCATCTAGTTCATCGTGATCAGAATTATATATATAATTTTTGGCATCGTGAAGGAGAAAGTATCGCTCTAGCTTGGGGTACGCTTAAGTCAATGTTATATTCATGCCCCAACCATGAGCTGTCGAGAGAAATTATTATCCAGAATTTTTATGCTCGGCTTTCTCGTAATGACCAATCCATGCTCGATACTTCTTGTACTGGTTCTTTTATGAAGAAGACTACTGAATTCTGGTAGGATCTTTTAGAAAGAATTAAATGCAACTCTGAAGATTGGGAACTCGATGAAGGTAAAGAGTCGGGTATTGAGCCTAAGTTTGATTTTGTTAAATCTTTTATGAATACCAATGCCTTTCAAAAGTTTAGCACTAAATATGGACTTGACTCTGAGATAGTAGCTTCCTTTTGTGAATCTTTTGCTACTCATGTTGATCTCCCTAGGGATAAGTGGTTTAAATATCACCCACCAATTACAGAAGAAATTAAATAACTGGTAAAAGCTAAGGAAGAAACTGTCATTTACAATGTTGAACAAAAGTTGAAGATTTAGCATGTTACTTGCTAATAGAGATACTACATCACCAATTGGGATTCTTGCAGATGTTGAAGTCTTGTGTGGGAAGATAAAATACCCTACTGATTTTCTTGTTCTTACCACCCCACAAGATGAATTTTGCCCCATTATATTTGGTAGACCTTTCTTGAACACAGTCAATGCTAAAATAGATTGTAAGAAACAAACTGTCGGTGTAAGCTTTGGTGATGAATCTCATGAGTTTAATTTTCCCAAGTTTAGTAAACAACCTCATAAGAAAGATTTGCCTAGTAACGATGAAATTATTGGTATTGCTTCTATTGTTGTGCCCCCTACTGATCCTTTGGAACAATACTTGCTAGACCATGAAAATGATTTGCATATGCGTGAAAGAAATGAAATAGATAGAATCTTTTTCGAACAACAACCTCTGCTTAAACACAATTTGCCTATTGAAACTCTAGGAGGTCCTCCTCCAACTAAAGGTGTCGGAGTAAATGACCACAGGTAGCCTAACCGGCTCCCTTTGTCCCTCAGAAAAAACAATGGGCCGACCGAGCCTTGAAGCGCCCAAGACACGGGGCCGCCTTCTTCCGGCCGGCTATCACATAGGCCGACTAGTGGAAGGCGACCCGGACATAAACAATCTTTACGGGACGCCACCACAAGGCCGACTCCAAGAAAGCCGGCCCATGAAGGACCAACTCCAAGAAAGCTGGCACATGAAGGAACGACTCCAAGAAAGCCGGCCCATGAAGGACCGGCTCCAAGAATGTGCATGGCTACAGTGGACCCTGCCACCCCCGAATCTCGGAATGTGCATGGCTGCAGTACTCCATATAGAGCGGACATCTCCTGTCCGGCGAGGCACTGTTGCCATGCAAATCATGACCCCATCCACGACGGGCCACTGGTACGGCCCAAAGGTAATGGGCCCCTTCGACCAGAGAGACATCCAAAGGCGGCGTGGCCTTCCCCAGTCGGCCTAAGGCCAGGCCGGCTTCCTGTAGCGGGCTTGCTCCCCTCCTCGGGGCGCGCGCACCATTAAGCAGACAAGACGAGGTTAGGCTACAGTGAGTGCCCGCAATGCGGCCGTACTGCAGCCATGCTTACCTTGACAAAGCCCTCGTCATCAGAGGCGAGACAACACTAACCAGCCCCCGACAAGACCCCCCAAGCGGTGGGGTCGGCCTGTCGACCAATGGGCCGGTAGCCGGTGGGACCCACCAGTCGGCGGGCCCGAGGAGCCGGCAGAGAGGCCGGCGGTCATAGACGCTGACGGCCTGGACCCATGCCCAGTCGGATTACCATTGTACCCTCGGGGGGTAGGCCTATATAAACCACCCGGGACACCCATGCAAAGGGTTGATCTCAGAGAGTTTTAGATACTACCATAGGGAGAGAAAAGATCTAGCCTTGCGCTTCTTCCTCCTCCCACCGAACAGCTCAAGGAGCCTCTTGTAGCTTCTTATCGATCTAGTGATCATGCGGAGACCCCGCAAAGCAGGAGTAGGGGCATTATCTCCACGGAGATCCCCCAACCTGGGTAAGATCCGCCGGCGTGCATGTCTTTGCCTTATCCCGTTTCCAGGCACCAGCGATGTCTTACTGGCTCCCACGATGATAAGCCATCCGTTGGCATATGTCGCACCTACCACCCGACAAAAGGTGATCCTGTGTTCGAATTAAAACAATTGCCTGAAATATGCTTATCTTGACGAAAAGAAGATATATCCTGTTATTATTAGTGCTAACCTTTCAGAACATGAAGAAGAAAGATTATTGAAAGTTCTAAGGAAGCACAGGGCTGCTATTGGATATACTCTTGATGATCTTAAGGGCATTAGTCCCACTCTATGTCAGCACAAGATTATATGGAACCTGATGCTAAACCCGTTGTTGATCACCAATGTTGGTTAAATCCGAAAATGAAAGAAGTGGAAAGAACAGAAATATTGAAACTTCTGGAAGCAGGTATAATCTATCCTCTAGCTGATAGTAGATGGGTAAGTCATGTTCATTGTGTCCCTAAGAAGGGAGGTATTACTGTTGTCCCTAATGATAAGAATTAGCTTATTACACAAATAATTGTCATGGGCTATAGAATGGTAATTGATTATAGAAAATTAAATAAAGCTACTATAAAAGATCATTACCCTCTGCCTTTTATAGATCAAATGTTAGAAAGACTATCTAAGCACACACATTTTTGCTTCCTTGATGGATACTCTGGCTTTTCACAAATGCCTGTTTTACAATCTGATCAAGAAAAGACCACTTTTACTTGTCCTTTTGGAACATTTGCTTATAGACTTATGCCTTTCGGTTTATGTAATGCACCTACTACCTTTCAAACAAGTATGACTGCTATCTTCTCTCATTTTTGTGAAAATATTGTTGAGGTTTTCATGGATGACTTTTCTGTTTATGGGAAGTCCTTTGATGATTGTTTAAGCAACCTTGATCGAGTTTTGCAGAGATGTGAACAAACAAATAATGTCTTGAATTGGGAGAAGTGCAACTTTATGGTTAATGAAGGTATTGTCTTGGGCCACAAAATTTCTAAAAGAGGCATTGAGGTGGACAAAGGCGAGGTTGATGCAATTGAGAAAATGCCATGTCCTAAAGATATCAAAGGTATTCATAGTTTCCTTGGTCATGCTGGTTTCTATAGAAGGTTTATCAAAGACTTCTCTAAAATTTCTAGGCCTCTTACTAATATTTTTCAAAAGGATATTCCCTTTGTGTTTGATGATGATTGTATGGAAGCCTTTGTAATTCTAAAGAAAGCCTTAATTACTGCACCTGTTGTTCAACCACCTGATTGGAACTTGCGTTTTGAGATTATGTGTGATGCTAGTGATTATGTTGTTGGTGTTGTTCTAGGACAAAGAGTTGATAAGAAACTAAATGTTATTCATTATGCTAGTAAAACTCTAGACAGTGCTCAACGGAACTATGCTACTACTGAAAAAGAATTCTTAGCAGTGGTGTTTGCTTGTGATAAATTCAAATCTTACATTTTTGATTCTAAAGTAGTTGTTCACACCGATCATGCTGTTATAAAATATCTTATGGAAAAGAAAGAAGCTAAACCTAGACTCATTAGGTAGGTTCTTCTGCTACAAGAATTTGATTTGCATATTACTGATAGGAAACGGGCAGAGAACCCCGTAGATGATAACTTGTCTAGACTTCAAAATATTCTTCATGACCCACAACCTATTAATGATAGCTTCCCTAATGAACAACTAGCAGCAATAAATGTTTCTCATAGAACACCTTGGTATGCTGACTATGCTAATTGTATTGTTGCTAAATACATACCACCTACCTTCACATACCAACAAAAGAAAAAAATCCTTCTATGACTTAAGACATTACTTTTGGGATGACCCACATCTTTATAAAGAAGGAGTAGATGACCCACATCTTTATAAAGAAAAAAATCCTTCTATGAATTAAGACATTACTTTTAGACGTTGTGTACCTGCGCATGAACAGGAACATATCATGCGGAAATGTCCTTCCGAAGCTTATGGAGGGCATCACGCGGGAAACAGAACCGCTCATAAGGTATTGCAATGTGGTTTTTATTGGCCTACTCTCTTCAAGGATGCCCGTAAGTTCATCTCATCGTGTGATGAATGCCAAAGAATAGGTAATATCTGTAAGCGTCAAGAAATGCCTATGAATTATTCACTTAGTGTTGAACCATTTGATGTTTGGGGATTTGACTTCATGGGACCTTTTCCTTCCTCTAATGGGTATACACATATTTTGGTTGCTGTTGATTATGTTACTAAATGGGTAGAAACTATTCCAATCGGTAGTGCTGATCACAACACCTCTATTAAAATGCTTAAGGAAGTTATTTTCCCAAGGTTTGGAGTCCATAGATATTTAATGACTGATGGTGGTTCACACTTTATTCATGGTGCTTTTTGTAAGATGCTTGCTAAGTATGATGTTAATCATAGAATTGCGTCACCTTATCATCCTCTGTCTAATGGTCAAGTTGAACTTAGCAATAGAGAAATAAAACTAATCTTACAAAAGACTGTTAATAGGTCCCAAAAGAATTGGTCTAAGAAATTAGATGATGCTCTATGGGCTTATAGAACAGCTTACAAAAATCCTATGGGTATGTCTCCATATAAAATGGTATATGGAAAAGCTTGCCATTTACCTCTTGAGTTAGAACATAAAGCATTTGGGCAATAAAAGAACTCAATTATGATTTCAAACTTGACGGGGAAAGAGGTTATTTTATATTAGCTCATCAGATGAATGGAGAACTCAAGCTTAAGAAAATGCTAAGTTATTCAAAGAAAAAGTTAAAAGATGGAATGACAAAATAATCCAAAAGTGTGAGTTCAAAGTAGGAGAATAAGTTCTTTTATACAACTCTCGTTTAGATTCTTTGCAGGAAAACTCCTCTCCAAATGGGAAGGACCCTATGTCATCGAGGAAGTCTATCGACCCAGAGCAATCAAAATAAATAATGCCGAAAAGACTAACCTGAAGGTTTTCAATGGTCAACGAATAAAACACTACATCTTAGGTACGCCAACTAATGTTGAATGTAATGTTATCCAAACTTTGACACCAGAAGAACACATAAAAGAGTCCTTTCAAAACACTCCAGAATCGCAAAAATGAGGAGGTACGTGATACGGTAGGTAAAAGGACTCCGAAATATCCGCAAAAATATTTTTTGTCAGTTTTGGAATATTTAGAAAATTAGGAAAATAAGAAACTTCCAGGAAAGTGACCCTGGTGGGCACGATACACTAGTAGAAAAGGGGGCAATGGTCCAGGCCGGGTCAACCCATTAGTTCCGGTTCAGTCCAGAACCGGGATCCATGGGGGCATTGGACCCGGTTCGTGAGCCCCGGGGGCCGGCCGGGCCACGTGGGCCATTGGTCCCGGTTCGTCTGGACCTTTTGGTCCTGGTTGGTGGGACGAACTGGGACCAGTGGGCCTCGCTCCTGGCCCACCACCATTGGTCCCGGTTGGTGGCTTGAACCGGGACCAAAGCCTGCCCTTTAGTCCCAGTTCATGCCACGAACCGGGACCAATGAATTGCCAATATACACCCCTCACCCGCGAGCAGAGCACTTCACTACTCTATTTTTCTGCCCGGCCATTGGAGAGCTTTGTGGTGCTCTAGCTCACCTCCTATGCACACGAGGTGTTCGATGGAATGCCCGAGCCACACTACTTAACTTTCTCCTCTCCAAGCTCGACCTCCAAACTCCGTTTTCCTCAATATTTGTCTAGGTTTAGCGGTCTGTCACGTCCCGTCTCCGTCTTTACCACCATCGATCGCCCGCGCCGATCTCATCGCTGGCACCACCGTGGTGAGCCTCTTGTTCTTATATTCTTTCTGAAAGGAAAAATATTCTTACTTGTATGTTTAGATAGATACTTGTATTATTTTCTTAGTTTTATTATTGCATCTTATATAGTGCGATGGTTTTGGTATCCGCTCCCGTCGGCCCTCGTCATGTCTATGATTCGGATGTGGTATATATTATCTTTTCGTAACTATTGGTTCATTTATTGTTTATGAAAATTATGCTGACCAACATGACATAGATTTTATTTATCTAGGAGGTTGTTGAACCGGAAATTCCAACCAACCCTATTGACGAGAGGTTAAATTTAGTTGAAGAAGAAAACAATTTCTTGAAGGAAAAATAAGAAAAATTGAGGAGGAGAAGATAATATTCGAGTTGCATGTTGCGGATGTCGTCGATGATCACAAGATCAAGATGGATGCAATGCGCTTGAAGATTAGAAAGATTAGAAAATATGCCATTCATACCGAGGCTTGGTATCATTATGTCGTTGGATGAGTTGTTACCTTGGTTGCAATTATGATCGCATTTGTTTTCGCATTGAAATGTTTTACATAGTTTCAATGTATGGTTTAATTAATTTAGATGCTCTGCAGAGCTTTATGTTGTTAGATGAGAACTATGTATGTACTTTGGTTTTCATGTGATGATGAACTTCTATTAATTTGGTCACTTAATTATCTATTCATGATGTTCTATAATGATTTTTGACACACTTAATTATATATAATGGACGCAGATGAACCGGCAATGGATGCACGGTGAAAGACACACCTCCGAGTACATTAAGGGCGTGCATGATTTTCTCGAAGTGGCTGAGGCAAACGAGCAGAATGGTTTTATGTGTTGTCCATGCCCTATATGTGGGAATACGAAGTCTTACTCTGACCGGAAAATCCTTCACAACCACCTGCTTTACAAGGGTTTCATGCCACACTATAATGTTTGGACGAGGCACGAAGAAATAGGGGTTATGATGGAAGACGACAAAGAAGAGTACGATGACAACTATGTGCCCCCTGAATACGGTGATGCTACTGAAGATCAAGAGGAACCAGACGATGTGCACGATGATGCTGCAACGGGCGAAGCTGCTGAAGATCAAGAGGAACCAGACGATGTGCCCGATGATGATGATCTCCACCAGGTCATTGTCTATGCAAGGACGCAATGCAAAAGTCAAAAGGAGAAGCTAAAGTTCGATCGCATGTTAGAGGATCACAAAAAAGGGTTGTACCCCAATTGCGAAGGTGGGAACACAAAGCTCGGCACCGTACTGGAATTGTTGCAGTGGAAGGCAGAGAATGCTGTGCCTGACAAAGGATTTGAGAAGCTACTAAAAATATTGAAAAAGAAGCTTCCGAAGGATAACGAATTGCCCGACAGTACATACGCAGCAAAGAAGGTCATATGCCCTCTAGGATTGTAGGTGCAGAAGATACATGCATGCCCTAATGACTGCATCCTCTACCGTGGTGCGTACAAGGATCTAAACAAATGCCCGGTATGCGGTGCATTACGGTATAAGATCAGACGAGATGACCCTGGTCATGTTGACGGCGAGCCCCCCAGGAAGAGGGTTCCCGCGAAGGTGATGTGGTATGCTCCTATAATACCACGGCTGAAACGTCTGTTCAGAAACGGAGAGTAGGGCTGGAAAAAAACCTCAAAGCTTGCGAGTTAAACAAGTAGCTCGTGACTCGGCTCGAATCGACTCGAACTCGAAGAATAACGAGTCGAGTCGAGCTTTAGTTTAAGATCGTTTATAGACCAAGTTAAACGAGCCAATCTCATGAGTACTTCGTGTAACTCGTTAGGCTCGATACAATAGATCAGCCAGTCCTAATACAAAGAAACATTAGCCACTCAGCAGCCTACGTCTCAGGCGCACAACACAAAGCCCAGCCATTGAAGTCCTAGCTGCCTAGGAGACTCATGCGTTATAAGGAAATTACAATTGTTTAGTGATATATATATATGTTTAATATATACACAATCATTTTTACCATATTTGAGGGCTTTATGTGTATATCTTTAACGAGCTTCACAAGCTAAACGATCCAACTCGCGAGTTATACGAGTCGAGCCAATCTTGGGTTTGAGCTCATTATAATAATGAGTCGAGTCGAGCTAGCTCGTTAACGAAACGAGCTCTAGTGAGTCAAGCCGAGCTGGCTCGACTCGACTCGAATTCCAGCCCTAACGAAGAGCATGCCAAGTTGATGCGTTGGCACAGTGTCGGTGTACTGGAGTAGGGGTACCCTAGTATCCCGAACTTGTGCACGGGCAGTTGCAGCACCCCGCGGCAAGGCTTGCCGGGTGACCGCCAAGGTCCTTCGTGGTTCCTTTGGAGCCATTCAAGAACAAAGTATTCAAGCCAAGGAGACAAGGCCCCGGCAAGAGGAGCTTGCCGGGAAGGCCAACCAAGGCATCTCAAGGAACTTGCCGCGACGCGCCACGCGTCCCGGCGAGGCCCGGTGAGCGACAAGCTTCCGGACGCGACAAGACAACGACCGCGGCAAGGCGCTTGCCGCGGCAAACTACCACTCTGTACCCGCGCTCTAGCACATCCACCAATGTGTCGCCCTGGGACCTTTCCAGGCGCGCGTGGCAAGAGGCTGTGCGGCCAGCGGTGCGCGGTGGCAAGTGACGCTGACAAGATTGCCATCGTGGCAAGCGGTGGCGTCCCTGACGGTCCCTTTTTGCACTATTTGGGCGACGTAGACAGGCATTTAATGCCTTTGTCCCCTGCCGTCAGGGTTAGGTATGATACACTGTACAGGTAGTTGTACCAATCGCAATTCCTTTTTCCATTTTTACCCTTGCCTACGTTGCCACCTGTCGGAGACCCCTTCAGCATATAAAAGGAGGCCCATGCGCAACGTAGAGGGGGGTTCGAAGGCAGAAAAACACTCACGCTCGGTCTCGTTAGCAGCTAGTGTGTACTGTAGCACTCAGCGCTCCCGAGCAAGAACTCAATACACCCAGACATGCAGCAGTAGGAGTGTTATCTCTCCGGAGAGCTCCGAAGCTGGGTAAACTGCTCGTGTGCTTCGCCTCGATCCGCTCTTCGTGCGATCTCCGCCCCCCGCCGAACCGAAAGGGGCTCGGTCCGCCGGTCCCATAGGAGTTCGTGGATCAGTTTCCCCGACATCTTTGGCGCGCCAGGTAGGGGGCGTCGAGGTTGTGTGAACCTGATCTGGCGTTCACACGACCTAGATCTTCATCTTCTTCATCGACATGCCACCGAAGAAGAAGGCTTCGGCGGCAGCTGTTCCGTCCACGTCGATCCCACCACCACCGGAGCAAACAAGTGGTGGGGTAGACATCGGCGGAAGAACGGACATCGACGAGGGAGATCACGGTGCTGCCAGGTCCAAGGACAAGGCCGCGCAGACCTCGGCGTCCGTACATGCACCGCGCCCACCTCGGGAGGCGCTGGACCGACAGCGTCATGGTATTCGCCGTGCCATACGTTTGTTGGACCAAGATCGAGCTGGTGGATCTCGGGGTGCTCAAGACCAGCATGCACGCCAACATGCTGGCACGAGCGAGACACGGTCGCCTGGACAGGATACTGCTCCTTCTAACATAGTTAGAAGTCCGAGCATATCCCGCTCCTCGCGCCGTTCGCCACTGCCGCCCACCACTCCAGCAGAAGCTTTGGCACGAGCTCAACTGCTCCTGGATTACCCTCCAACGGCAGACAAGATCGATGAATGGAGGGCCACCATTCAGAGTCTCATCGGCTTCGCCAACGGCGACACTCCGCGGCAGCCGAGTACATCGCTGCCACGGCAGGACTGCCAGGCACGAGCCGATGGCGACGAAACCGGTGGGGGTGCAACCACCATGCACTCTCCACCCCGAAGGCCAAGATTGCTAACTCGCTAGATCCACCTCGACAGCGACTCCACCGCATCATCATATCCATGAGCTCGTCGCGATCAGCGCCAAGTTCTTCACGAACGACAGCAAGAAGACGCTCGAACTCGCATCGAGCGCCAAAGAGAAGCGCGGCATCAATCGGACCAGCGCGCTGGGCCCTCTGTCGACATGCATGCACCAGGGGAACCAGGCGACTTGCCGTACGCGGTAGGTTGCCCTGCGTTCACTCGTGAGCTGGGCAAGTCCAGTGGCCCAGCACGAAGAATTTCAAGCCAGACGTACCAGAGAAGTACGATGGCAAGTCGCATCCGTCGGAGTTCCTCAGCATCTACACCATCGCGGTGCAAGCTGCCGGGGGGCGGGACGACAAGATCCTGGCCAACTACTTCCCACTGGTGCTCAAGCCCAATGTCAGATCTTGGCTCATGCACTTGCCGGACAACTCCATATCCTCCTGGGCAAACCTATGCCATCAGTTTGTCGGCACCTTTATAGGCGGCCACAAGCCTCATGGCCAAGAGAGTGACCTTCATCTGCTCGCCCAGAAGGAAGGAGAGCCCCTACGCAAGTACATTCAGAGATTCAGCCGCGTACAGCACAACATCCCAGATGTCCACCCTGCCGCGGTAATCAGCGCGTTCCATCAGAACGTGTGAAACCATAGGATGCGGGAGGAGATGGCGATGTGCAAGATCAGAGACGTCAATGAGCTATATTCCCTGGCCGACAAGTGTGCACGTGCTGAGGAAGGGAGGAAACTCCCCGGAGAGAATATAGAAGCAGGGGGATCTGATAGTGAGGAGGCTGCCCCAGCAAAGAAAAACCGGCGGCGGAACAACAGGAAGAAGAAAGGCAAAAATGTGCTAGTCGTTGAGCAGTCCGGCAACGAAGGTGGCGCCAAGAAAGACAAAGCTAGTAGCTCCAGCGAGAAGATTGCCGCAGGCACCAACTACCAGGCTGTGGCGGTCGCCGACAAGCAGGACGGCACCAATAAGCAGTACTGCAAGATCCACCGCACCAAGGGCCATCACCTCCAGAGCTGCAAGAAGGTCGAGCAGCTTGTCGAGCAGCAAAATGCTGAATACGAGCGACGTGACAAGGAGAAGGCCCAGGAAGGTGCTGGAGGAGCCGGCAAGAAACGCCCCGGCCAAGGAGGACGCGGCGGCAAGGCCAAGCAGCGGCAAGGAGACAGACCTCCCCGCGGCCGCGACAAGGATGAAGATGACGACGATGATGAAGATATGGATGATGACGAGACCGATGAGCAGGAGTTCCGGAAAGCCAGAGAGGTCCTGTGCATTGACGGCGGTGCTTCTCTCCATACTTCACACCGCCAGCTCAAGCAGTGGGTGCGGGAAGTCAATGCGGCAGAACCACCTGTCGAGTCACGCAAGCCTCTGAAATGGTCCAGCACGCCTATCATCTTTGATATTGAGGACCACGCTGATCGCATAACTGCGGTCGGGTGCTTGCCGATGTTGGTTTCACCAACTATCCGCAACCTCAAGGTCACTAAGATGCTAGTTGACGGCGGGGCCGGCTTGAACCTGATCTCCTCCGCGGTACTCCAGAAACTCCAGATCCCTGATGGCGAGCTCGAAGAGACCGGCACATTCCAAGGAATCAATCCGGGAAGGAGCAAGCCGAAGGGAAAGATCACGTTGCCGGTGACATTTGGCAGCGAGTTGAACTTCAGGACTGAGAGGGTCACTTTTGACGTTGCTGACTTTCCATTGCCTTACAATGGGATACTCGGCCGTCCAGCACTCACCAAATTCATGGCAGCCTCTCACTATGCATACAACATGTTGAAGATGCCAGGCCCGATAAGTGTCATATCTGTCTCTGGCGACAAGAAGGATGCTCTTATCTGTGCCGACAAGATCTAACGGGAAGCAGCAGCCGCAACAGATCGCAAGTCACTTGCCGTTGAAGCTCCCGGGGCGAAGAAGAAGACCAAGTCCGGCAATAGTTCTGATGCCCACTCCGGCAAGCGCACCTCTTTGGAGTGTTGCGCTACCGTCGAGGACACACCATCGAGCTCCACCGGCAAGTGTAAGAAGACAATGGCAGCTCCACCAGAGACCAAGAAGATGTCCTCCAAGGAGGATGGCACTGGTGGTACCTTCACCATCAGTGCCACTCTCGACCCTAAATAGGAAGGCGCGCTCGTTGCTTTCCTGCGGGCGAACGTCGATGTATTTGCGTGGCAACCGTCTGACATCCCCGGTGTTCCCAGGAAAGTAATCGAGCACCATCTTGCCGTCTGTCCTCATGCGCGGCCCGTCAAGAAGAAAGTCAGGAAACAGGCAGTAGAGCGCCAAGAATTCATCGCAGAAGAAATCAAGAAATTGGAAGCAGCAGGCCTTGTCAGAGGAGTGCTCCATCCTACGTGGTTGGCCAACCCTGTAGTCGTGCGCAAGGCAAACGGGAAATGGAGGCTTTGTATCGACTTTACCGATGTCAATAAAGCTTGTCCTAAAGACCCATTTCCCTTGCCGCGCATCGACCAGATTGTTGACTCCACAGCCGGATGTGACTTGCTTTCATTTCTTCATGCATACTCAGGATACCATCAGATCTTCATGGCAGAAGAGGATGAGGAGAAGACCGCATTCATCACCCCATGTGGCACATACTGTTTCATGCGGATGCCTTTCGGTTTAAAGAATGCTGGTTCAACATTTGCAAGGGTAGTCCATGACGCTTTTGAGCCGCAAATACACAGAAATGTGGAAGCCTACATGAATGACATAGTGGTCAAGAGCAAGGACATGGCGACTCTGATTCAAGATTTAGACAAAACCTTTACAAATCTGCGCAAGATCAACCTCAAGCTTAACCCCGATAAGTGTGTGTTTGTAGTCCCCTCCGGCAAGCTTCTCGGGTTCTTCGTGTCTCAGCGGGGAATTGAAGCCAATCCCGGCAACATCAAGGCCATTGAGCAGATTGAAGCACCAAAGCGCGTCAAGGATGTACGAAGACTTGCTGGTTGCGTAGCTGCTCTCAGCAGGTTTATCTCTAGGTCTGCTGAGCACGCCCTGCCATTTTTCAAAATATTGAAAAAGGCAGGTCCAATGAAATGGACTCCGGAAGCGGAGGCTGCACTGCAGGACTTAAAGAGATACCTGTCCTCCACTCCAACACTTGTCGCACCTAAGCCACAAGAGAAGTTGCTGCTATATATAGCGGCAACCAATCAAGTGGTTAGTGCTGCGTTAGTAGCGGAGAGGGAGGCGGATGATGAGCCAGCAACCACGGCAGATGCATCCAGCGACAAGCAGGGGACTTCACCAGCAAGCTCTGGTCCCGACAAAGATGGATCTGCGCAGGCGCGTGAGAAGATGCAGAAAAGAATGGTGCAGCGCCCAGTTTACTTTGTCAGTTCCCTTCTGCAAGGGGCTAGGTCAAGGTACTCTGGTGTGCAGAAATTGCTTTTCGGCCTTCTCATGGCATCGAGAAAGCTGCGCCATTACTTCCAAGCACATGAGATCACAGTCGTCACTCATTTTCCGCTGAAAAGGATACTGCGAAATCCAGAACAACAGGCAGGATTGTCGAGTGGGCACTGGAACTGTCAAGCTTTGGCCTCAAGTTTGAGAGCACTTCAACTATCCAAAGCAGAGCATTGGCGGAGTTCATAGCTGAATGGACACCAACACAAGATGAAGAAATTCCAGAAACGAGCATCCCCATCAAGGAAGCAAGCAAAGAGTGGCTGATGTACTTTGATGGTGCCTTCTCGCTGCAAAGCGCCGGTGCGGGCGTGCTACTTGTTGCACCCACCGGAGAGCACCTCAAGTACGTAGTCTAGATGCACTTTCCCAAGGAGCAAGCAACGAATAATACCCCAGAGTATGAAGGTTTGATTGCGGGTCTCAGGATCGCAGCAGACCTTGGGATCAAGAAGCTCATTGTTAGGGGTGACTCACAACTTGTCGTCCGCCAAGTGAACAAGAATTATCAGAGTCCGTTGATGGAAGCTTACGTTGATGAAGTGAGAACGCTAGAAGAGCACTTTGACGGCCTACAGATGGAACATGTTCCAAGAGCTCAGAACAACATTGCCAATGGCCTGTCAAAGTGCGCCGCACTTAGGTTACCTGTGGAACCAGGGATCTTTGTGCTCAAACCGACTCAACCGTCTGTAACGCCATCAACTGGACAAAGCAAGAAGAGGAAGTTGATTTTTGGTGACTATTTTCTGGCAGAGCTCCCCGAAGCCGCCGCCAAGAATGTCCTCAAGATCAACACCAAGGGTGCTGAGGAGCAGTTTGCTCCGGCAAGCCCTAGGGTTTGTTCCGTTGAAGCAGACGCTCCCGACAAGTTTTGCTCCGGCAAGCTTGCCGGGGAACGTCAAGCTCCGGCTGAGCCGCAGGTTCTCGCCGTAGAAGCGGATGTTCCCACAGCAGCAGATGTGCCTTTAGTCCTTGTTGTTGAGCCGCAAGCTCCAGCATGGGCACAGCAGATTGTCCGTTTCCTTCAGACAGGAGAACTTCCCGAAGAGCAAGAAGAAGCGGAAAGAGTAGCCTGGCAGTCAAGTATGTACCAGTTTGTCAACAACACACTATACAGAAGAAGACTCAACGGCGTGAAATTGAAGTGTATTCACCGGGAAGACGGACAAAAGCTGTTG
This sequence comes from Triticum aestivum, assembly GCF_018294505.1. Lineage (NCBI taxonomy): Eukaryota > Viridiplantae > Streptophyta > Magnoliopsida > Poales > Poaceae > Triticum > Triticum aestivum. Next base: position 356,995,025 of record NC_057804.1, read on the forward strand.
GCAGAGATACATGGAGGCATATGTGGTCACCACATTGGCGCAAGAGCACTTGCCGGCAAAGCGTTCCGGCAAGGTTTCTTTTGGCCGACAGCCCTCCAGGATGCAACTGCACAAGTAACCAAGTGTGAAGCGTGCCAGTTCCATTCCAAGCAGATACACCAGCCAGCTCAAGCTCTCTAGACGATCCCTTTATCCTGGCCATTTTCGGTCTGGGGGCTCGACATCCTCGGCCCCTTTCCCCGAGCTGTCGGGGGCTTTGAGTACTTGTACGTTGCAATCGACAAGTTCACAAAGTGGCCGGAAGTGGAAGCAGTGAGGAAGGTGACAGCACAGTCAGCAGTCAAGTTCTTCAGGTCGATTGTTTACCGCTTCAGGATCCCTAACAGGATCATCACCGACAACGGCACGCAATTCACGAGCCGCACCTTCATGCAGTACGTCCAAGATCTTGGCGCCAAGGTCTGCTTCGCTTCTATTGCTCATCCGAGAAGTAACGGTCAAGCGGAGAGGGCGAATGCTGAAGTGCTGCGGGGGCTCAAGACCAGGACTTTCGACAGGCTGCGCAAGTGCAGAAAGAACTGGATTGAGGAGCTGCCGGTGGTTCTTTGGTCGATCAGGACGACGCCAAATCGAGCCACTGGCCAGACACCTTTTGCTCTAGTCTATGGAGCAGAGGCAGTTCTCCCCACGGAACTCGTATATGGGTCACCTCGAGTGCTCGCTTATGATGAGCTTGAGCAAGAGCAGTTGCGACAAGATGACGCGCTGCTCCTTGAGGAGGACCGTCTTCAGGCCGCTGTACAAGCTGCTCGATACCAGCAAGCTGTGCACCGCTACCATAGCCGCAAAGTTAATGCCAGAAGTCTCGAGGAAGGCGACCTTGTTCTTCGGTGCGTTCAGTCCGCCAAGAATTCCAACAAGTTGACGCCAAAGTGGGAAGGCCCTTACTGGGTGAAATGAGTCACTAGGCCTGGCGCTGTCCGCCTTGAGACCGAAGATAACATTCCGGTGAGCAACTCCTGGAACATTGAGCATCTTCGTAAGTTTTACCCGTAGGGCGCGGTTGCCGGAACCTGTTCCGGCAACCACCTTTTGTACAAGTCTTGCCGATGTTGCATGTAATCCTTTGTACGAAGCCGGGCGCAGACCCCGTGCATAAGTAAAGCTCATGTGCTCCGCACATCTTGTCAATTTCATGCTTTCTACTTTTTTTTGCATGCGTTATCTGACACTTTGTGCAGCGCCTACCCCCGGTAAGTAATAACGAGCCGTAAGGCTCCATATCTTTATTTTCTCTTCTTTCTCTTTCTCAAAGAAAGGAAGGTTCCCTCGCCCACAAGTTTGCCGGGGGGAAAGGAGAAGATAATGGTGTGGACCAAGCGTCGTTCAAGGAAGTTTCGCCTTACCGGGAAGCAAACGACACAAAAGCTAAGTTGCTAAAGTTTGAGCAATCAGTTTTAAAAATTTTAAGTTATCTTCCTCGAACGACCGTGCTTTGTATGGAAAACCTGTGCGCGGAGGAACCAACTCGTAGCTAGTTGCACCCTTACTTTGTTTCAAGTCCGCTCAACAACTTAAGTGAGCTGCGACTAGTTGCGACAAGGTTTCTTGTCGGTAGCGGCACCGCCAGCAGGCTGCTGCCGTCCCGCACTCAGCGCTCGCGGCTAAGGTGCCTGCGCCGACAGGTTCCCTAAAAGCATAGGGCCAAAACATACAAAGGAAGGAATCAAGTAAAGAAATAGCATAGCAATCGCTACCCAAAATAGAGTCATATTACAAGATAGCTTGTCGCAGCTCTAATAGATTGTTCTCATAACATGACCAGCAGCGACAAGAAAAAGAGAAAACAGGCAGCCTAATCTACGCGATCGCCCTCAACCCTCTTGATCCCGCTCACCTTGTCCACAATGGGTGCGACAAGGGCCTTGAGCGCTTCCAGATCAGCATCCGGCGGCAAGGTCCTGAGGACGTTGGTGAGGTTGAGGCCTGGGTTGCGGAAGGCCACCTTCACCAGCACCTTTTGAAGAGCTCCCGCGCAGATCTTGCGCGACTCGTCGGCCAGCTGCTTTGGGATCTTCTCCCGGAGTTGCTGGAGGGCCGTCGCCACGCCTTTGAAGAACAAGCTGAGCTTGGCGCTGGGTTGGAGGTGCTCATCGGAGGAATACCCGAGATCCTCCATCCCCAGCTGCGCCAGCTCCTTGTCGATGGCCGCGGCAACATCCACGAGACCCTCGGTCCAGTGCTCCACATTCTCCCACAACGCCGCATTCGACGCGTGCCGTTCGAGGAGGGCGCGGTGGATACAGAGTGAGATACGGCGTAACCTAGGCCGCGCGTGCCTGTGCCCTGTTTTGGGCCTGGCCCAACAGCGCTCGGCACCGTGCGTGGCCCAGGCCCGGGGGCTCCTGTCGGTGTACTGGAGTAGGGGTACCCTAGTATCCCGAACTTGTGCACGGGCAGTTGCAGCACCCCGCGGCAAGGCTTGCCGGGTGACCGCCAAGGTCCTCCGTGGTTCCTTTGGAGCCATTCAAGAACAAAGTATTCAAGCCAAGGAGACAAGGCCCCGGCAAGAGGAGCTTGCCGGGAAGGAGAACCAAGGCATTCAAGGAACTTGTCGCGACGCGCCACGCATCCCGGTGAGGCCCGATGAGCGACAAGCTTCCGGACGCGACAAGACAACAACCGTGGCAAGGCGCTTGCCGCGGCAAACTACCACTCTGTACCCGCGCTCTAGCACATCCACCAACGTGTCTCCCTGGGACCTTTCTAGGCGCGCGTGGCAAGAGGCTGTGCGGCCAGCGGTGCGCGGTGGCAAGCGACGCTGACAAGATTGCCATCATGGCATGCGGTGGCGTCCCTGACGGTCCCTTTTTACACTATTTGGGCGACGTAGACGGGCATTTAATGCCTTTGTCCCCTGCCGTCAGGGTTAGGTATGATACACTGTACAGGTAGTTGTACCAACCGCAATTCCTATTTCCATTTTTACCCTTGTCTACGTTGCCACCTGTCGGAGACCCCTTCAGCATATAAAAGGAGGCCCATGCGCAACGTAGAGGGGGGTTCGAAGGCAAAAAACACTCACGCTCGGTCTCGTTAGCAGCTAGTGTGTACTGTAGCACTCAGCGCTCCCGAGCAAGAACTCAATACACCTAGACATGCAGCAGTAGGAGTGTTATATCTCCGGAGAGCTCCGAAGCTGGGTAAACTGCTCGTGTGCTTTGCCTCGATCCGCTCTTCGTGCGATCTCCGCCCCCCGCCGAACTGATAGGGGCTCGGTCCGCCGGTCCCATAGGTGTTCGTGGATCAGTTTCCCCGACACACAGTGAGGACAGTAAGGAAGAGGGGAAGTTGAGAGCACCCGCTGACGGGTCGCAGTATGGTTTGCTTTAAGCGTGGATGGCATTAATCCTTTTGGGGAGCAGAGCAGCAATCACAGCACCTGGCCCATGACTCTATGTATGTATAACCTTCCTCCTTGGATGTGCATGAAGCGGAAGTTCATTATGATGCCAATTCTTATCCAAGGCCCTAAGCAACCCGGCAACGACATTGATGTGTACCTAAGGCCATTAGTTGAAGAACTTTTACAGCTGTGGAATGGAAACGGTGTACGTACGTGGGATGAGCACAAACAGGAGGAATTTGACCTAAAGGCGTTGCTGTTCCTGACCATCAACGATTGGCCCGCTCTCAGTAACCTTTCAGGACAGACAAACAAGGGATACCACGCATGCATGCACTGTTTACTTGACACCGATTGTATATACCTGGGAAGCTGCAGGAAAAATGTGTACCTGGGCCATCGTCGATTTCTTCTGACCAACCATCAATGTCGAAAGAAAGGCAATCATTTCAAAGGTGAGGCAGATCACCGGAAGAAGCCCGCCATGCGTACCGGTGATCACGTACTTGCTATGGTCAGTGATTTACACATAATCTTTGGAAAGGGTCCCGGCGCACTAGCTGTTCCGAATGACACTGAGGGACACACATCCATGTGGAAGAAGAAATCTATATTTTGGGACCTACCCTACTAGAAAGACCTAGAGGTCCGCTCTTCAATCAACGTGATGCACGTGAAGAAGAACCTTTGCGTGGACCTGCTAGGCTTCTTGGGCATGTATGGAAAGACAAAAGATACACCTGAGGCACGGGAGGACCTGCAACATTTGCACGAAAAAGACGGCATGCCTCCGAAGCAGTATGAAGGTCCTGCCAGCTATGCTCTTACGAAAGAAGAGAAAGAAATCTTCTTTGAATGCCTACTCAGAATGAAGGTCCCGACTGGCTTCTCGTCGAATATAAAGGGAATAATAAATATGCCAGAGAAAAAGTTCCAGAACCTAAAGTCTCATGACTGCCACGTGATTATGACGCAACTGCTTCTCGTTGCATTGAGGGGGCTTCTATCGGAAAACGTCCGATTAGCCATTGTGAAGCTATGTGCATTCCTCAAATCAATCTCTCAGAAGGTGATCGATCCAGAAATCGTACCAAGGCTAAGGAATGATGTGGCGCAATGTCTTGTCAGTTTTGAGCTGGTGTTCCCACCATCCTTCTTCAATATCATGACACAAGTCCTAGTTCATCTAGTCGACGAGATTGTCATTCTGGGGCTAGTATTTTGACACAATATGTTCCCCTTTGAAAGGTTCATGGGAGTCCTAAAGAAATATGTCCATAACCGCGCTAGGCCAGAAGGAAGCATCTCCATGGGCCATCAAACAGAGGATGTCATCGGGTTTTGTGTTGACTTCATTCCTGGCCTTAAGAAGATAGGTCTCCCTAAATCGCGGTATGAGGGGAGACTGACTGGAAAAGGCACGCTTGGAAGGGACTCAATAATATGCAGGGATGGATATTCTTGGTCTCAAGCACACTACACAGTTCTACAGAACTCTACCTTGGTGACCGCGTAAGTCAATGAACACAAGAACAGTCTGTGCTCCAAACACTTGGTGCAGTGCGACGACTGGATTACATGTGAACACATCAGGACTTTCAGCAGTTAGTTTGAAACACGTCTCAGAGGTGACAATACTGTTGGTGATGAGCTGTACTTGTTGTCCAGGGTACCATCTTTGACTGTATTGATTTACAAAGGATACGAGATAAATGGGAATACATTTTACATGATTGACCAAGATCAAAAGATCACCAACCAAAACAGCGGTGTCCACTTTGATGCAACAACCGAGAGGGGAAAGGACACATATTATGGTTACATAGTGGACATATGGGAACTTGACTATGGACATGATTTTAAGGTCCCTTTGGTGCAAATGGGTCAATCTGTCAGGAGGCGGGGTACAGGTAGACCATCAGTACGGAATGACAACAGTGGATCTGAAAAATCTTGGGTACACTGACGAACCATTCGTCCGAGCCAATGATGTGGCACAGGTTATCCATGTGATGGACATGTCTACCAGACCGAGAAAAAGAAAAGATAAGGAAGCGAATACATCATATGATGAGCCAAAGCACCACATAGTTCTTTCAGGAAAAAGGGACATCATGGGAGTGGAGGGCAAGACAGACATGTCTGAAGATTATGAAAAGTTTCATGAAATCCCTCCCTTCAAAGTCAAGGCTGACCCCAACATCCATGGTTACGGCGCAATAAGCAAATGACACAAGCGAAGAAAAAGTGAAGACTTTCTCCGGCAACTATTATGATGATACCATGCCAACTTTGTAACAAACGAGTATGATACCGTTGTCCGTTTTGTACATGCACATGCTATGTGGGTGAAATTATGATACCATGCCAACTTTCAACTTTTTCAGAGTTCATTTGAAATGCTTTAATGTCTTATGGTTCATCCCTCGTAATACCATTAATCCTGGTTCGCTCCTTGTCAACTATGTTCTCACCAAGAACACTCTCAAGAGGGTAGCCACGTGGGCCATTGGTCCTGGCTCGTCTGGACCTTTTTGTCCCGGTTCCATGCACGAACTGGGACCAATGCGCCTCGCCCCTGGCCCATGACCATTAGTCCCGGTTTGTGCCACAAACCGGGACTAAAGGGTTGGTCCTTGTTGCACTCAGAGTTTAGTCCCACCTCGCCAACCGAAGGGCGCTCACACTGGTTTATAAGCCCGTCCCACTCTGCCTTGTTGAGCTCCTCTCAAAGTGAAAATAGATGCCCCTATACAGGGAATTTGACCTAAATTCATAGTGAATTTCTCTGAAATTCATAGAAATTTATTATGAATTTAGGTTGAATTTTCTCTATAGGCGCATCTATGTTCATTTTTTTAGTAAAGTTAATCACAAACTTGTGATTCACACAAATTTCAAAGAATTCAAATTTTAACTATTCAAATTTGAACACTAATGGTACTAACAGAAAGTTTATAATTTTTCTAAAACTAATGGCACTAACAGAAAGTTTATAATTTTGCTGACCTAAAAGCAAAAAGAATTTAAAAATAAAGCAAAAAACAAAAGAAAATAAATAATGCAGAAAACAAAACAAAAAAACTGGAAACAAAATAAAAATAGCAACAATAAGTATTTTGTTGTAAGTAGAAACAAAATAAAATAAATAAAGCAACAAAGAAAACAAAAAAAGTGTTTTCAAATTTGAAAACTAATGGCACTAACAGAAAGTTTATAATTTTTCTAAAACTAAAAGCAAAAAAGAATTAAAAAATAAAGCAAAAAACAAAAGAAAATAAATAATGTAGAAAAACAAATAAAATTGGAAATAAAAATAAAAATAGCATAAATAAGTAAAGAAAACAAAAAACAAAAAAAAGTGCCTCCTACTGGGCCCCCACGGCCTGAATACGACTAGAAACCCAACAATGGGCTAGGATTCAGGCCCGTAGTTAATCCAGTAGGCCCATAGGCACATGGAGACAGATTAGGCTCGAAAGCCTACTTTAGAGAGGAGCTCGAGAGGGTTGGCGCATCGCACCTTATAAACAGGTGCGGCTCTCTCTCAGCTAGCGAGGTGGGACTAAACTCCCACCACCACGCCGTTGTGCAAGGCTCATTGGTCCCGGTTGGTGGCACAAACCAGGACTAAAGGGGCGCATTAGTCCCGGTTGATGCTACAAACCGGGACCAATGCCCCCCTTTGGTCCCGGTTGGTGGCACCAACCGGGACTAAAGGGTGCATTAGTCCCGGTTGATTTCACGAACCGGGACCAATGGCTTTGCTATATAAGCAAACATTTTGCAAAAATTCAGAATTTCATCGCCAATTGCCCCCGACGACGCCGACCTCCACGACGACGCCAGGCTGCCCCACCGCCGCCGTCGTCGCCCGTGCCCCCGAGCCCACGCCCACGCCGTCCGCCGCCCCCGAGCCCACGCCCACGCCATCCACCACCCACACCATCGCTGTTCGCCGCCCCAAGCACACCCGGTCGTGCCCTGGCCCCACGACCCGCCCCCCACCGTCGCTGTCGTCGTCGGCCACGCCCCTGCCCGGCCCGCGTCGTCCGCCGCCCCCGAGCCCACGCCGACGCTGTCCGCCGCCCACGCCGTCGCCGTCCACCGCCCCTGAGCGCGCCCGATCGCGCCCCTGCCCCACGACCTGCCCCCCACTGTCGCCGTCCTCGCCGGCCACGCCCTTGTCCCGGCCAGCGCCCCCACCGTGGTCGTCGCCGACGCCCTCGCTGCCCCTGCCGTCGCCCTCACCGGCCGCCCCCGATGTGAGCCGTCGCCATCACGGCTCTGCGTTCAGTGCTTTTTTTCATATATACATGTGTATTTTTTTTGTTCATTGCATTTTTTTCATATATATAATGTATATATGTATGTGGTAGCTATATGATGAATGGATGTGGCTATGTATGTATGAATATAATGTTAATAGCATTTTTTTTGTTTATATATGTATTAATTTTTTATTTAGGTTGTTAGTAGATATCGATTTTAGGTTAGTGCATTTTAGGTTAGTGTAGAGGAAAAAGTAAAATAAGGAAAAGGAAGAAAAGAGGAAGAAGGAAGAAGGAAGAAGAAGAAGAAAAAGAAGGAGAGGAAAAAGGAAAATAAGAAGAGGAGAGGAAAAAGAGGAGAAATAAATAAGAAGAGGAAAAAAAGAAGAAAAAGAAGAGGAGAAGAAGAAAGGAATAGAGGAGAAGAAGATAAAATAAAAAATATTCTATTTTTTCTTCTTCTCCTCTATTCCTTTCTTCTTCTCCTCTTTTTTGTTCTTCTTTTTTTCTTCTTTTTTTTCTTTGATCTTCTCCGCTGTCGTCGTCGATATACCCCTCCCGATAACTTCAACACGAGGGAGAAGAAGAAAAAGAAGAGGAGAATAAGAAGAAAGGAATAGAGGAGAAAGAAGAAAAAATAGAAATTCTATTTTTTTTCTTCTTTCTCCTCTATTCCTTTCTTCTTCTCTTTTTTTTCTTCTTTTTTTTCATCGATTTCTTCTCTTCTATTCCTTTCTTCTTCTCCTCTTTTTATTTCTTCTTATTTTTTATCGGGTATGTCGTTGTCAATATACCCCCTCCCGAGAAACTTCAACACGAGGGGGGGTACCGATACCCCCTCCATAACATTATTTTCCCATGTATATGTATGTCGCGTCGTTGTCGATATAACCCCCTCCCGGATAACTTCGACATGAGGGGCGGTCGATATATATACCCCCTCTCAACCATGATAACTTATACCACGGCAGCACCCCCCTCGGCCCTCTCGCTCGACCAAAACTCTCGAGGACACCCAAACCCTAGAGAAAAAATGATGTTGGTCTCCTACCCCCTCCCGCCGCGCCCCTACCCGACAAACTCTCTCGAGGCCACCCAAATTTACCAAGTTAAAAGAGCGTTGTCGTTGAGGCCACCGCAAACCCTTGAAGTGTTGTGTCGAGGCCACCCCAAACACTTGAAGCGTTGTCTAGGCCACCCCAAACCCTAGAGAAGCAGCATCGAGGCCACTAACATGATTCCTTATTGTGATTAGCTAGCTAGTTCTATGTTTTCCACTAATATATATCCATCTATACCATGTTTGAATAATAATTGACATGTTGTAAATATTTGCAGAAACTATGGAGCACTCCCGAGACGAAGCAACAGAAGCGATGTTGGGGGACATAATCGCACAAGTGATGTCGTTGCGTCATTTCTCAACGACACCGATGGTCAGGAAGGACTGGGTGAAGAAGAGGGCTATGTTCATGATGGCTCCGGCCCATTAATGCCGATACAAGAAGAGGGCTATGTTCATGATGGCTCCGGTGACCCAATGGAGGTACAAGAAGGAGACCGTGCTGACTGCTCCGGTGACCGAACCGAGTCCGGCCAGGTATATATATATATTAGTTAAGCCCGTGCTGACTAGTTAATTGATGCATTCATTGTTTTGGTATATGTACACATATTAATTAACTCTTATCTTTCTTCCTTTTTCTAGCCCTCCGAATCGAGCACAACTTTGGTAAGGAGACGAGGCCCAAAGAAAAAGTTGAGCTTGGATGAAAGGTTTGAGATCACAGCAATCGCGCCCGACGGCAAACCGATTGAACCCATCCGGACAAAGAACACATTTGCTGCTCAATGCGGGGTTCTTGTTAGGTACAAGATCCCGATCAGCATCCACCAATGGTATAAGCCTAAGGAGGAAGACCCTGAGGTGTCTTATGTCAATGATATGCAGAAAGATGATCTTTGGACTCAGCTGCAGGCAAATTTCACCCTACCGCCAGAGGAGGATCTGGAGAAGCCAGTTAAAGAGCAATTAATCAGGTCTTGTGCTCTTAAGAAGATGGCAAGTCTATTCAGGAGGTGGAGGAAAGAGCTGAACAAGTTTGTCGACAAAGAAGAGACACCAGAATTCATCGGCAAATATGAGAAGACCAGAGATCACTGGCCCGCATTTGTGGCCCACAAGACATCGGAAAAGAGTAAGAAGATGTCGGCGACAAACAAGCAAAATGCTGTGAAGAAGAAGTTTCACCATCGCACGGGGTTAGGTGGCTACCTCAAAGCCCGGCCTAAGTGGTCCAAGGCTGAGAATGATATGCTTGATAAAGGGATCGAACCAGCGACAATGAACTGGCCAGACCGTTGCCGGACTTGGTTCTTCGGGGCTGGTGGAACCTTGGACCCTATATCAGGGAAGTGCCGTTGGACGGACGAGCAACTGAAAATACCAGTCAACAAGCTTCCGCACTATATCGATGCAGCGCAGCAAGGGACGTTCGTTCCAGACAGGGAGAAGGACGAGATCACAATGGCCCTCGGGAATCCTGAGCACCCTGGACAGACACGAGGCACACCAGGCTCCATTCTGTGGAAGGTTAGTTTTCCGGACGCAGGGGGTTACAAAACCCAGGAGAGGAGGAAGAAATTGGAGCAGAGCCAACTGCAGGCACTGCACGAAAGGGTACAAGGGCTAGAGGAACGAGAATCAGATCGCAGCAAACGACCTGCCGAAGCTTCCCCCAAAGCTACCCCGCCATCTCAGCGGAGAAGCAGCGTGGCTTCCACCGAGCTGCTTCAGCCGGAGCATGTCTTAAGGCTCCTGCTAGGTGCCCCGTGGATTTTATCACGGAGTCTCAAAATTGCCACCTTATGACGCAATGGCAGAATTTCATAGTCAAGGCGGCTGTCGGTCAAATTCGACCTTCTGAACCCGGTGCAACTTTTCACTGTCCTTCGATTCTAGAAGGATATGCTAGGGTGACGGTGGATGAAATAACGGAGGGATTTGAGGACCTCCAGCTTGACCATCCTACCGGTGAAGGGGAGACTCGGCTGGGTTCTGCTCTGAAGACTCCATGCCTATGGCGAAAGGAGTTCATCAAGCTTCCGAACTGGACGCCTCCTCCTCCACCTCCGGCGAGTCAGGGCACTCCGCCTCCTCCATCGCCTCCTCCTCCGGCGAGTGACGATCAGGGCACTTAGCCTCCTTCTCCGGCGTGTGGCGGCACTCTGCCTCCTTCTCCGCCTGCGCCAGCGCGCCCGAGCAGCCAGCAGCCTCCTCCTTCTCCGCCTCGCCAGCAAGGGCGGAAGAGACCCGCCGCCGCCCCGGCTGCTCCGGCGCGTCATAGTCCTTCTCCTCCGCCTCGTAAGCAAGCACGAAAGAAGACAGACGCCGCAGCCGCTCCGTCTGCTCCGGCGTCTAGCAGTACAGCCAGCAAAGGCGGGAGGCAATACAGATACGGTCCTTCTCTCAAGCCTCTAGAGAAGTTACCATACGAGAGGACCAAGGAGGAAAACGCAAAGATTGTGCAGGCCAAAGTGGACGACTTCTTTGAAGGGTTGAGAGCAAAGAGACATCCACCTCCGGAGGAGAAGGTAGATCCGGTGAAAGCAAAGTGCACTATCGATGCCCTGAGGAAACCACCAAAGTCTCCGCCGAGAACCAACTATGAGCGCATTACTGAACAGACATATCTCGAAGCGAAGTAGTCAGGAAGTACTATCAGACATCAAAGGTCAAAAGAACGAGCAGCTGTGAAAAAAATTGCCCAGCTTGGTGAACAAGCAAATCAATCGTGCCCCCCGCTCAATGTGTCTAGCGGCGACATCATCGCTAATGCTCCGGGGACAGTGGCCGGTTATGGCAATCTTGCAGATTACCTGCCTAACGATCAACTTCCTGATTTCATGGAGGTGGACGAACACAGATACGAGTACGGGAGGCTCTCGTCAAAGATGAAAAATCTCTAACAATGATGATGCGAAGATTCCATAATTGGTACATGAAAACCTGCAGAGAGTCTGGGGGGACGAATACTTTGTATCTGAACATTAAAGAGGAGCACGACCTCGTTGGAACTGATCTGTTGCATGTTCCATTTGAGGAGTTCTTCGAGTTCTTCAATCAAAAGGCCCTCGATAAATTAACGGTCTTTTGCTACTGTTTGTAAGTACTATTTTTGTCATTAAGACTCTATATATAGCTCAGCTCTTTCATTGCATGTATTTATAATTAATTATCCTCAGTATATTATGCAGATTGAAGATTGTCGAGTGCAGAAAACAAGAAATGTATGATATTGGGTTCATTAACACAAATATCATAGATGAAATTCAGGTTAAAAGCACGCTGAACAGGCCGAGGCCAACTTGCTACAATCGTTGATCAAAAATCAAAACAAAGATACCATACTCTTTCCTTACAACTTCAAGTGAGCGTTACTGCCGTGTGCATATTCGGTTTCCCTTATTACTTCAGCGAGGTTATAGTAATGTAATTGATGACTTATGCATGCGTGCGCAGCTTCCACTATGTTCTTCTGGAGATTAAGCTTGAGCGGGGACTAGTAACCGTCTTAGACTCGAGACGGAAAGATCCCGAAACCTATGCGGACATGACTAAAATGCTCAACAAGTAAGTTCAATCGATCATTATCGCACCATTTCGGCAACTTTTGTTCATTTCCTGATATCTCAAGTAATAATAATTATTTTCCTTGTCTTGCAGGGTTTGGAAACAGTTCACCGTAGAAGCTCCGGGACTGCCGAAGGAGCTGCGATATACATACCCGAAAGTAAGTACTACTGGCTAGCTAGTTGCACGCATCTCCCATTGATTCTATAGCTATAATTTCATCAATGCCATTTATAATGCTTCATTATCAGTTTGATTGACCTCTATTTCTTGTAAAGTACTTGTGGCTGATACGTCTCCAATGTATCTATAATTTTTGATTGCTCCATGCTACTTTATCTACTGTTTTGGGCAATATTGGGCTTTATTTTCCACTTATATTATTTTTGGGACTAACCTATTAACCGGAGGCCCAGCCCAGATTTGCTGTTTTATGCCTATTTCAGTGTTTCCAGGAAAAGGAATATCAGACTGAGTCAAAACGGAACGAAATCAACTGGAGAAGTTATTTTTGGAAGGAAACCCACCTGATGGACTTGGACCCCACGTCAGAAGATACGGGAGGTTCTCACGAGGGTGGGGGCGCGCCCACCCCCCTAGGGCATGCCACCTGCCTCGTGGGGCCCCCGTAGCTCCACCGACGTACCCCCTGCACCCATATATACCTACGTATCGAAAAACTTCCAGAACAGAAGATAGATCGGGAGTTCCGCCGCCGCAAGCCTCTGTAGCCACCAAAAACCTCTCGGGAGCCCGTTCCGGTGCCCTGTCGAAGGGGGATCCCATCACCGGTGGCCATCTTCATCATCCCGGTGCTATACATGACGAGGAGGGAGTAGTTCACCCTCGGGGCTGAGGGTATGTACCAGTAGCTATGTGTTTGATCTCTCTCTCTCTCGTGTTCTCTCTCGTGTTCCATCTATGGCACGATCTTGATGTATCCCGAGCTTTGCTATTGTAGTTGGATCTTATGATGTTTCTCCCCGTCTACTCTCTTGTGATGAATTGAGTTTCCCCTTTGAAGTTATCTTATCGGATTGAGTCTTTATGAACACTTGATGTATGTCTTGCCGTGATTATCTGTGGTGACAATGGGATATCATGTTCCACTTGATGTATGTTTTGGTGATCAACTTGCAGGTTTCGTGACATTGGGAACCTATGCATAGGGGTTGGCACACGTTCTTGACTCTCCGATAGAAACTTTGGGGCAGTCTTGAAGTACTTTTATGTTGGTTCGATGAATCCAAGATTGTGTGATGCATATCATATAATCATGCCCACGGATACTTGAGGTGACAATGGAGTATCTAGGTGACATTAGGCTTTTGGTTGATTTGTATCTTAAGGTGTTATTCTAGTACGAACTCTTTTATAGATTGATCCGAAAGAAGAACTTTGAGGTGGTTTCGTACCCTACCATAATCTCTACTTTTGTTTTCCACTATTAGTGGCTTTGGAGTGGCTCTTTGTTGCATGTTGAGGGCTTGTCATATTATCTATCTACGTTATTATTGTTGAGAGAACTTGCACTAGTGAAAGTATGAACCCTAGGCCTTGTTTCCTATCATTGCAATACCGTTTACGCTCACTTTTATCATTTGTTACCTTGCTGTTTTTATTATTTCATATTACAAATACCTTTATCTACCATCCATATTGCACTTGTATCACCATCTCTTCGCTGAACTAGTGCACCTATACAATTTACCATTGTATTGGGTGTGTTGGGGACACAAGAGACATTTTGTTATTTGGTTGCAGGGTTGTTTGAGAGAGACCATATTCATCCTACGCCTCCCACGGATTGATAAACCTTAGGTCATCCACTTGAGGGAAATTTGCTACTGTCCTACAAACATGTGCACTTGCAGGCCCAACAACGTCTACAAGGAGAAGGTTGTGTAGTAGACATCAAGCTCTTTTCTGGCGCCGTTGCCGGGGAGGTTAGCGCTTGAAGGTATATCTTTAGATCTTGCAATCGAATCTTTTTGTTTCTTGTTTTATCACTAGTTTATTTTATAAAAGAAAATTACAAAAAAATGGAATTGAGTTTGTCTCATACGCTTCACCTTTTTAATATCTTTCGTGAGTATGATGGAAAGGACAATTGTGCTCAAGTGCTAGAAGAAGAATGCATTAGAATGTTTGGTTCTAGATCTTTTTATGATGAGCATGATTGCAATATTGTTAGTTTGAATTCCTTGAATATCCATGATGCTAATGATATGCAAAGCCACAAGCTTGGGGAAGCTATGTTTGATATATTTTGTCCCCCAAGCTTTGATGAGCAAATTTACTATAATGAAAGCATGCCTCCTATCTATGATGATTATTTTGATGACATGTATGCTTTAAAGAATAATGATAACCATGAAACTTGTCATCTTGATCTTAATTTTCAATCATATGATAGTTATTTTATTGAGTTTGCTCCCACTACTATTCATGAGAAAAATTTTGCTTATGTGGAGAGTAGTAAATTTTCTATGCTAGTAGATCATGAAAAGAATTCTTTAGGTGCTGGTTATATTGTTGAATTCATTCATGATGCTACTGAAAATTATTATGAGGGAGGAATATATGCTTGTAGGAATTGCAATAATGTCAAGTCTCCTCTCTATGTGCTTAAAATTTTAAAGCTATGCTTGTTTTACCTTCCTATGCAAGTTGATCATTGTTCCCATAAGTTTTTTGCTCACAAAATCCCTATGCATAGGAAGTGGGTTAGACTTAAATGTGCTAGTCATATGCTTCATGATGCTCCCGTTATGTTTCAATTCTTATCTTTTATGGGAGCATCATTGTCATCATCATGCCTAGCTAGAAAGGCATTAAAGAAAAGCGCTTGTTGGGAGACAACCCAATATTTACCTTTACTGTTTTTGTGTGTTC
The DNA here is from genome assembly GCF_018294505.1 of Triticum aestivum. NCBI lineage: Eukaryota > Viridiplantae > Streptophyta > Magnoliopsida > Poales > Poaceae > Triticum > Triticum aestivum. The sequence continues at coordinate 357,010,230 of NC_057804.1, forward strand.
GCATGATTATGCTACTGTAGTAATCATGTTTTATAGCTTTTTTTTCAATAAAGTGCCAAGTAAGACCTTTAGGATAGCTTACAGTGATAGTTGTGTTGATCCTGCTGAAAATCAGAAACTTTTGCACCCAGTAAATTAGTTTTGTTAATTCACAGAAACGTGCTTCTGATCTGATTCTTTTTGCTCTGGATTGGTACACTAATTTCTTAGGACTTCCTAACTTGGTAGGATTTTTGGAGGTCCATAAGTATACGTTTGATACAGTTTACTACAGACTGTTCTGTTTTTGACAGATTCTGTTTTTCATTGTGTTGTTTGCTTATTTTGATAAATCTATGAGTAGTATCGGAGGGTATGAGCCATATATAAGTTGGAGTACAGTAGATATTACACCAATATGAATTTAGAATGAGTTCATTACAGTACCTAAGTGGTGGTTTTATTTTCTTATAATAACGGAGCTTACGAGTTTTCTGTTGAGTTTTGTGATATGGAGTTTTCAAGTTTTGGGTAAGGATTCGATGGACTATGGAATAAGGAGTGGCAAGAGCCTAAGCTCGGGGATGCCCAAGGCACCCCAAGGTAATATTCAAGGACAACCAAGAGCCTAAGCTTGGGGATGCCCCGGAAGGCATCCCTCTTTCGTCTTCGTTCATTGGTAACTTTACTTGGAGCTATATTTTTATTCACCACATGATATGTGTTTTGCTTGGAGCGTCATTTTATCTTGTTAGTATTTGTTTGCTGATAGTTAGAATAATGTTTTGCATCTTTAGTTTTAATAAAAAAGTCAAGGATAGCCTTTGCCATGCTTATTTTGCTACTATACATGTTGTTGTTTGAAAAACAGAAAGTTTACCGCTGTTGCAAAAATTCACTAGAAAAGTAAGAGAGTGGTATGATGTTGAATCTTTTTGCATATTGAGCTTTGATAAATTTATTACAGTGGGAATTTTAGTTCATAATTTCTGGAGTCAGGGAAGTATTGGTACTCTTGCATTCTTTACAGACTATACTGTTTTGGCAGATTGCTGTTATGGTTGCATTGTTTGCATATGTTTGCTTGTTTAATGATTCTATTTGAAGATAGGAGTATTAAATATGCAGAGGAATTTAGTATTAAATGTTGAATAATAATTTTAGTGATTTGTTACAGTAGAAAATGATAAGGTTTTGCATTGGTTTATACTAACCTATCTCGCGAGTTCTTGTTGAGTTTGTTGTGAATGAAGCTTTTGATAAAAAGAGAAACCATGATCTGAGAGGAATTAAGGAGACACAAAAGCTCAAGCTTTGGGATGCCAAAGGCACCCCAAGATAATATTTCAAGAAGTCTCAAGAATCTAAGCTTGGGGATGCCCCGGTAGGCATCCCACCTTTCTTCTTCAACAACTATCGGTTAGTATCGGTTGAACCTAAGTTTTTTGCTTCTTCACTTGAGTTGTGCTATCCTTGCAATGTCATTTTCTTTAGCTTTGCTTGCTGTTTGAATAAAGTATCAAGATCTGAAATTCTTAAATGAGATAGAGTCTTCGCATAGTTGCATAATTATTTAGCTATTCATTGATCTTCACTTATATCTTTTCGGAGTAGTTTGTCATTTGCTCTAGTGCTTCACTTATATCTTTTAGAGCATGGTGGTAGTTTTGTTTTGAAGAAATAGATGAACTCTCATACTTCACTTATATTATTTTAAGAGTCTTAAATAGCATGGTAATTTGCTTAATGTTAATATACTTGGTATTCAAGATATGTGAAAGTTTCTTTTGAGTGAATTGAATACTAAGATAAGTTTGATGCTTGATAATTGTTTTGAGATATGGAGGTGATAATATCAAAGTCGTGATAGTTGGGTAATTGTGAATTTGAGAAATGCTTGTGTTGAAGTTTGCAAGTCTCGTAGCATGCACATATGGTTAAAGTTGTGTAACAAATTTGAAACATGAAGTGTACCTGGCTTGTGCATCCTTATGAGTGGCGGTCGGGGACGAGCGATGGTCTTTTCCTACCAATCTATCCCCCTAGGAGCATGAGCGTAGTACTTGATTTTTGATAACTTCTAAATTTTTGCAATAAGTATATGAGTTCTTTTGACTAATGTTGAGTCCATGGATTATACGCACTCTTACCTTTCCGCCTTTGATAGCCTCTTCGGTACCGTGCATTGCCCTTTGTCACCTTCAGAGTTGTTGCAAACTTCGCCGGTGCATCCAAACCCCGTGATACGATATGCTCTATCACACATAAACCTCCTTATATCTTCCTCAAAACAGCCACCATACCTACCTATCATGGCATTTCCATAGCCATTCCGAGATATATTGCCATGCAACTTCCATCATCATATTCATGACATACATTACTTTTGTCATATTTCCATTGCATGATCATGTAGTTGACATTGTATTTGTGGCAAAGCCACCATGCATTATTTTTCATACATGTCACTCTTGATTCATTGCACCATCCCGGTACACCGCCGGAGGCATTCATATAGAGTCATATCTTGTTCTAAGTTTTGAGTTGTAATCCTTATGTTGTAATCAATAGAAGTGTGATGATCATAATTATTAGAGCATTGCCCAAACAAAAAAAGAGAAAAGCCAAAAAAAGAAAGGCCCAAAAAAAAGAAGAAAGGCCAAACGAAAAAAAAGAAAGGCCCAAAAAAAATAAAAATAAAAATAAAAAGGGCAATGCTACTATCTCTTTTTCCACACTTGTGCTTCAAACTAGCACCTTGTTCTTCATGTAGTGAGTCTCATATATTGTGCTTCAAAGTAGCACCTTGTTCTTCATGTAGTGAGTCTCATAAAGTTGTCCTTTTTATACTAGTGGGAATTTTTCATTATAGAACTTGGCTTGTATATTCCTACGATGGGCTTCCTCAAATGCCCTAGGTCTTCATGAGCAAGCGAGTTGGATGCATACCCACTAGTTTTCTTTTGTTGAGCATTCATAGCTCTAGTGCATCCGTTGCATGGAAATCCCTACTCCTCATGTTGACATCAATTGATGGGCATCTCCATAGCCCGTTGATTATCCTCGTCAATGTGAGACTTTCTCCTTTTTTGTCTTCTCCACACAATCCCCATCATCATATTCTATTCCACCCATAGTGCTATATCCATGGCTCGCGCTCATGTATTGCTTGAAGGTTGAAAAAGTTTGAGATTATTTGAGTACGAAACAATTGCTTGGCTTGTCATCGGGGGTATAGAAGTTGGGAACATCTTTGTGTGACGAAAATGAAGCATAGCCTAACTATATTATTTTGTAGGGATGAACTTTCTTTTGCCATGCTATTTTGAGAAGACATGATTGCTTTGATTAGTATGCTTGAAGTATTATTATTTTTGTGTCAATATCAACTTTTGTCTTGAATCTTTCGGATCTGAATATTCATATCACAAGTAAGAAGAGTTACATTGAAATTATGCCAAAGTATCACTCCGCATCAAAAATTCTTTTTATCTTTTACCTACTCGAGGACGAGCAGGAATTAAGCTTGGGGATGCTTGATACGTATCCAACGTATCTATAATTTTTTATTGCTCCATGCTACTTTATCTACTGTTTTGGGCAATATTGGGCTTTAGTTTCCACTTTTATATTATTTTTGGGACTAACTTATTAACCGGAGGCCCAACCCAGATTTGTTGTTTTATGCCTATTTCAGTGTTTCGAGGAAAAGGAATATCAGACGGAGTCAAAACGGAACGAAATCAACTGGAGAAGTTATTTTCGGAAGGAAACCCACCTGATGGACCTGGACCCCATGTCAGAAGATACGAGAGGTGCTCATGAGGGTGGGGGGCGCGCCCACCCCCTAGGGTGTGCCCCCCTGCCTCGTGGGGCCCCCGTAGCTCCGCCGACATACCCCCTGCACCCATATATACCTACGTATCCAAAAACATCCAGAACAGAAGATAGATCGGGAGTTCCACCGCCACAAGCCTTTGTAGCCACCAAAAACCTCTCGGGATGCCGTTCCGGCGCCCTGCCGGAGGGGGATCCCATCACCAGTGGCCATCTTCATCATCCCAGCGCCAACGATGACGAGGAGGGAGTAGTTCACCCTCGGGGCTGAGGGTATGTACCAGTAGCTATGTGTTTGATCTCTCTCTCTCTCTCGTGTTCTCTCTCGTGTTCCATCTATGGCACGATCTTGATGTATCCCGAGATTTGCTATTGTAGTTGGATCTTATGATGTTTCTCCCCCTCTACTCTCTTGTGATGAATTGAGTTTCCCCTTTGAAGTTATCTTATCGGATTGAGTCTTTATGAGAACACTTGATGTATGTCTTGCCGTGATTATCTGTGGTGACAATGGGATATCATGTGCCACTTGATGTATGTTTTGGTGATCAACTTGAAGGTTTCGTGACATTGGGAACCTATGCATAGGGGTTGGCACACGTTCTTGACTCTCCGATAGAAACTTTGGGGCACTCTTTGAAGTACTTTTATGTTAGTTGGATGAATCCGAGATTGTGTGATGCATATCGTATAATCACGCCCACGGATACTTGAGGTGACAATGGAGTATATAGGTGACATTAGGGTTTTAGTTGGTTTGTATCTTAAGGTGTTATTCTAGTACGAACTCTTTTATAGATTGATCCAAAAGAATAACTTTGAGGTGGTTTCTACCCTACCATAATCTCTACGTTTGTTCTCCGCTATTAGTGGCTTTGGAGTGACTCTTTGTTGCATGTTGAGGGCTTGTCATATTATCTATCTATGTTATTATTGTTGAGAGAACTTGCACTAGTGAAAGTATGAACCCTAGGCCTTGTTTCCTATCATTGCAATACCGTTTATGCTCATTTTTATCATTTCTTACCTTGTTGTTTTTATTATTTAAGATTACAAATACCTTTATCTACCATCCATATTGCACTTGTATCACCATCTCTTCGCCGAACTAGTGCACCTATACAATTTACCATTGTATTGGGTGTGTTGGGGACACAAGAGACTTTTTGTTATTTGGTGGCAGGGTTGTTTGAGAGAGACCATCTTCATACTACGCCTCCCACGGATTGATAAACCTTAGGTCATCCACTTGAGGGAAATTTGCTACTGTCCTACAAACCTGTGCACTTGCAGGCCCAACAACGTCTACAAGAAGAAGGTTGTGTAGTAGACATCGGTGGCAGGAACAAGGGAATAATTACTGTGGATACTACGTGTGCGAGTTCATCTACAACGTGACTTTGAAAAATAAGTGGGGCTACTCTAAAAGACAATATGAAGTGTGTAAGCAATAATATCCACAATTTCATTTTATTACACCATCATTTCTGTTGAGTTTCATTCATATATATGTATTAATTAACCCCCTTCTTCAAATTAGACGTGGCAGATGCGGAATGAACTCCTAGAACAAGATCGCATGAAAGCAATACAAGAGGAATTGGTGGGATTCTTTCTTGACCACGTCATCAATAAAGCCGGAGAATACCATGTGTAAGTTGATTTCAATTGCTAGGGGATTGTAAGAGATCTTACATATTGTATATGTATGTAGCCAGTAGCGTCGGATAGCTAATACGAAAACTTGTTGTTCGACCAATCTCTCGGAGAAGGAGAGGTCGATCGATCACTTCTCCCGGTATGCATGAAGTACTTCTGTACTTAATGGTTCCCTTCATTTTCTTACTAGCGAGCATGTCGAGGGCCTCTCTATGTATAGTACGTAGCATCGACCAAGCATGGACATAAGAGAGGACACTTCTCTCTATTAATTAGCTAGCTAACACAATATATGAAACACCTAAATTAACCCCCCAAAACCCCCAACCCCCCCCCTTTCAAAAAAACAAAAACCCCAGCTACTGAAATGTTGACGCATGGATGCCTTTTGGTCCCGGTTGGTGCCACCAACCGGGACCAAAGGCCCACTTGCCTGGGCTCGGTGCACTGGCCACGTGGAGGCCCATCTGTCTCGGTTCGTGTTAGAACCGGGACTAAAGGTCTAGGGCATTAGTAACGACCCTTTAGTCCCGGTTCAAGAACTGGGACAAAAGGCCCTCACCAACCGGGACTAATAGGTGTTTTTCTACTAGTGATACACCAGGGAGAGCAAGGTCTGGCGCCCCCAGGTGGGTTGTGCTCACCTCAGGTACTTTCCAATCTCCGTTTTCTTCCATTTTGCTTGTTCCCCAAGATAAAAAAAACTATATATACCTCCCGAACCTGTTAACCACCGTATCACGGAGAAATCTCCTGTTTTCTTTTCTTGTTGTTTTCTGTCAGATCTGTTGAGCCAGGCATCATGTCTTCTTCCCCCTCTGATCATATGGAAGAAGATGTTTGGTTGATGAAGATCGAGATGAAGTGAGAAGACCCCGTTGGAGAAGCAAAGGAAGACAAAAGCAAGGAGGCACCCGGAGATCAAGTGCCGATGGACGAGAAAGCATTGCCCACCGATGAAGAAGAGGAAGATATCTTGAACCCTACTATGCTCATCTTACCGCCATTGAGATTGCAGCCTTCGGGAACATTAATAATGTTTGTATACAAAATAAGTATCTCAATCGTGAAAATATTTTGCATATGGAGCACATTGCTTCCATGCGGAGAGTCATCCAAAGATTGGAGAGCCTCTTGATCCTTAAAGATAGGATTGCGTCTACTTCATCACTACCATGTTCTTCATCACCACCAGAAGAAAACTGAGTATTGGGTATGGGCACTCGCCTTCGCTTTCGCCAAGCTTGGGGGAGGTGCCCCGGTATCGTATCAATCTCCACTATCTTTTTCCTTTACTTTCTTAGTTCGATCATGTTTATCTTTTGCTATTAGATGAATAAAAGTTTAGCTTGATCCTTTCTTTGTGTGAATTTGCTTAGTGATCAATCCTTGTAATCATGTGCGAGATATAATGAAGTTTAGTTTGAGTTTTGCCTTCTTTACTTTCTTGCTGCAATAAAAGGAAAGGAAATAGAAACAAAAGATCGTATGCTAATCCTATGGTAAGTGATGACATTACACAAGGAAAAGTATAAGTAGAAAATTTTATTGTAGATTGACAAACATAGCATTGGTCAATGATGCAACAAATGAAAGAATTAATAAGGGAAGAGAAGAATTCACAAATAAATACGCTATCATGGAAATCTTTTATGATTGTGAGCACCCACCAAAATATTGTATGCCAAAATTGTTGACGTTGGACAAGGAAGACAAACTAATGATTTATGTTTGTTGATATTCACATAGAAGTCATATTGTCATAGATCCTTCAACATGTCGTGCTTGCCCCTATCTTTGCTAGCCAAAAATTCCGCACTAAGTAGAGATACTACTTGTGCATCCAAAATCCTTAACCCTATCTTGTCTAAGAGTCCACCATACCTACCTATGGATTGAGTAAGATCCTTCAACTAAGTTGTCATTGGTGCAAAAAGGGCAATAAAAATTTCTTATAAAAATGTGAGATCATTTAGTGTAAGGGAAAATTGAGCACTGTACAAACTTGTGATGGTGAAGAATAAAAGTGACAGACTGCATAATAAAGGTTGCCATCACAAGGGGCAATATAATGTGACGTTCTCTTGCACTAAGGGGTTGAGCATACAAACAAAAAGCGCATGGCAACCTCTGCTTCCCTCTACGAAGGGCCTATCTTTTACTTTCATGTATTTACTTTTATGCAAGATTCAAAGTTTCTCTCTCTATTCCTTTTATTTTTCTCTTTTGGCAAGCATCATGTGGTGAGGAAAGATCTAGGCACATATGTCCAGTTGAATATGGGTAGCATGAACTATTATTGTTGACATCATCCTTGAGGTGAGTGTGTTGGGAGGCGAAACTATAAGCCCCTATCTTTCTTTGTGTCCGGTTGAAACTTTTTTCTCATGTGTACGCGGTGAGTGTTAGCAATCATAGAAGACTAAATGATGGTTGAATATGTGGACTTTCCTAAAGGCTCCGATACATGACCCTTCCTGAAGAGATGATGAATTGTAGTTGCAAAGTTGACTGAGAACATAGTTTGTTGGTTTCCAATAGAGTTTATGCTTTATACTTCAATGTTGTAATGAATTGTCACTTGTTCATAAGAAGTCTATGATAGAAGTTCTATAATAAAAGTTTTATATTAAAGTTTGTTGTTGTTATAATAAGTCACATGATGCTGCTATGTATGTATTTTTGTTTTTATCGACACCTCTGTCTCTAAGTATGTGGACATGTTTTTCGATTTCGGTTTTTCGCTTGAGGACAAGCGAGGTCTAAGCTTGGGAGATTTGATACGTTCATTTTGCATCATGTTTTCCTACTGTTATTTATGTTGTTTTATTGCGTAATAATGCTTTTTGGAGTAATTCTAATGCCTTTTCTCTGATAATATGCAAGGGTTTGCACCAAGGGGGAGAATTCTGGCAGCTGGAAATCTGGACCTGAAAAAACTACATCAAGCTACCTATTCTACACAACTCCAAATAAGCTGAAACTCCCCGAGGATTTTTTATGTAATATTTAAGGAATACTGGAGAAAATAAGTAACAGAGGAAGGCCACAAGGTGGGCACAGCCCACCTGGGTGCGCCGGGAGGCCCAGGCGCGCCCTGGTGGGTGCTGCCCTCCTCGGCCCACCTCCGGTGCCCATATTCTGGTATACAAGTCATTTTGACATAGCAAAAATAAGGGGAGGACATTAGGGATGAAGCACCGCCACCTCGAGGCGGAACTTGGGCAGGAGCACTTTTGCCCTCCGGCAGAGCGATTCCGCCGGGAAAATTCCCTCCCGGAGGCGGAAATCATTATCATCGTCATCACCAACAACTCTCCCATCTTGGGGAGGGATATCTTCATCACCATCTTCACAGCACCAACTCCTATCAAACCCTAGTTCATCTCTTGCATTCAATCTTTGTATCAAAACTATAGATTGGTGCCCGTGAGTGACTAGTAGTGTTGATTACATCTTGTAGTTGATTACTATTATGGTTTATTTTGGTGGAAGATTATATGTTCAGATCCATTATGCTATTTAATACCCCTCTGATCTTGAGCATGTTTATCATTTGTGAGTAGTTACTTTCGTTCTTGAGGTCACGGGAGAAATCATGTTGCATGTAATCATGTAAACTTGATATGTGTTTGATATTTTGATGGTATGTATGTGGCCATTCTCTCAGTGGTGTCATGTGAACATCGACTACATGACACTTCACCATATTTGGGCCTAAGGGAATGCATTGTGGAGTAGTTATTACATGGTGGGTTGCGAGAGTGATAGAAGCTTAAACCCCAGTTTATGCACTATTCTGTAAGGGACCGATTGGATCCAAAAGTTTAATGCTATGGTTAGAATTTATTCTTAATACTTTTCTCGTAGTTGCGGATGCTTGCGAGAGGGTTAATTATAAGTAGGAGGTTTGTTCAAGTAAGAACAGCACCTAAGCACCGGTCCACCCACATATCAAATTATCAAAGTACCGAACACGAATTAAACCAACATGATGAAAGTGACTAGATGAAATTCCCGTGTTCCCTCAAGAATAGTTTTCTTATCATAAGAAACCGTTTTGGCCTGTCCTTTCCCTCAAAAGGATTGGGATACCTTGCTGCACTTTTTTTAGTACTATTGTTACTTGCTCATTACAAATTATCTTGCTACCAAACTACTCCGCTACTTACAATTTTAGCACCTGCAGACATTACCTTGCTGAAAACCACTTGTCATTTCCTTCTGCTCCTCATTGGGTTCGACACTCTTACTTATCTAAAAGAGCTACAATTGACACCATACACTTGTGGGTCATCACCAAACGATGAAGTCACCGGCCACTGGAGTTTGAATTGACACGTCTCCTTTTGGAAACCATGATCCATCTTGTGAGATGCTCTGGTTTCCAAGGAACGATCATCAAAACATGTACCAAACTTCACCAAATTTTTCCATGGGGTTGTGAGAGCATGCCACGGGCACACGCCGATTTTCATGATGTTCGGACTCCATATAAATTTCCTATAATTAGAAAACCAAAAAGGCCAACGCCTCTGGCCGCACCCTACGGTTGAACTATTGGAAGTTTTTCCCGTTTCTCGAACAATAAATGAAAACTCGCAAAGCGACACACAAATGATCTTGCTAACACCCATGTGTGTGTATGTGTGCGTATGCATGGTAAATGGAAAAATGACTCAAATATAGCAAACGAGATCTCAAATGCACAAGAAAATCGAACCATAGGGTACAATGGTGATTTCTTATCGCGGAAAAAAATTGGAGGTGAAACGATGAACTCATGTTTTCATTCAAACGAAAATATGTTGTTAGTTCATGTAAATGTTTTCAAATAGCACACGGTTCACTCACGAAAGCCATGTGACTACCAAACTGTGGCCGATGCCCCCCCTAGCTGTGTGCGCGATCTTAGTCGTGCGTTTGATTAGCCAGAACCCAAACCCCATGGATCATACGTCTGCACCGTTGGATGCTTCCAGATCGAACGACAATCATCATCCCGTTCATCAGCACATACCATCACACCATGATTTTCATGCCACAACACTTAAGCTATTAGATCATGATAAAGTGTGGTTTGACATTTTTTTTGCATTATTTGGCTTTTTATTTGAGGTGGTTTTCTCTTCGTGATTTTCAAGTGCTTTGTAAAGTCAACACAACTCCACCTTCTATACTTCATTTCCTTGCTCCAAACTTTTGCCCCAATGATCATACCATGTGTATAGTAAAATATAGAATTTTCTTATAAAAATAATTTGGCCAAAAAGCATTTTCTAAATTTAGTTTTCTAAAAACCCCTAAATTGAGGTTTGCACTACAAGTACCTGAGTTGGGGTATGAAAAATCTTTCAAAGAGTATGTTTGACTCCTATTAGGTATAGGACTCCCAAAAACCACAAAAATATAATTTTAAAAGTTATCCTGCTATTTCATTTAAAGGCTTTTTCTTTATGCCAGAAATGGTCTTTAATAGGTTAAAATTATTTTTAATGCTTTAAAAATATTTGTGAAACTTTAGGGAAACTCAGTGGACATATATTTTCCATATATAAGAGATTCAACACATGGTCATGTTCAAAATATTGGTCAAACCCCTCAAAAGCCCTTTTTGGATATTTCAAGCTTTTGAAATATTTACAAAGGAAATATTCTCTAAAAATTCTAAGAAACTTCTAGCATGTCACAAATGCCCTACTTGGTGATCTTGCCAAGTCTCATGTCTTGGAGAACAAGATAACATCATCAAATCCCCTCAAAACCATTTCTGTCCATTTTGAAGTTTGAGCAACTTTACATTGCCAAACATGTACAAATGTTCTCAAACTTTGTGCACATGCCCCAATGGTCTAATTATGCATCTTGACCAAATGGCACAAGTTGGAGAAAATGATATCTTGATCAAAGTGCCTCAAAACCCTCTCTTTCCAGAATCAAATTTGAATAAGTTTACATTATCAACTTTCTCCTTTTGCTCTCAACCTTTGTGGACTGCTCTAAACCCTAAATGATGACACTACACCAAGTGGTGCATCAAGGAGAATAGCTTTTCATGACTAGATCTTGGAAAACTCATTTCTGTTGATTTCTAGGGTTTAGAAAAGTTGCATTGGCAACTTTTCCCAAATAAACTCAATCTTGATGGAACCTCTTATTTTCTCATGCCATTTGCCCCTGTCAAGCCTCATGACAAGAGGAGTTTATCTTCTTGCCCAAACCAGCAACAAACACCTTCTGCCATTTTTCTAAGAACACCACTTTGACCACTTCCACTAATCTCCATGAGTTCTACTTTTTACCATAGCTCCTCCTAGACCTCTTATACCTCCAGTAACAATGGCTGCATCTCAGATCAATAACTGAGGAGTGAAACCGCCTCTTTTACCTCTCTGGACAGCCCTTGCACCCCTCTTCCTCACCTCCCTCCTCACTCGAGTGGCCACCCATGGCATCCAAGGCTCCCCCACATCCTTTACTCCTCCCGTGAGCTACCAGACATGCTTGGCCGTGACCACTTTGCCAAAAATATGGCATGCCGGCCATTTGCACGCTCTGGAGCACGCTAAAGTGCGCTCCCGAACTGTAGCCACCCCTGCCAACCACCTCCGGCCACCTCGGGCGTCCCCAGCACGCCCGAAGATGCGCCTAGGCATCCGCAGCATGGCAGTTGGTCGGCCCCCTCCTCATTCTCCCTCCTCCTGCCCCTGCTCGCACGGGTGCTGGCCGCCCAGCGCACTAGTGAGTGCGCTCACACGCGCGGAGCCCCTGGGCCCCCTGCTCTCTCTCTCTCTCTCTTCACACCCCCCCCCCCTCGCCCAAGACCAACCCACGAGCAGCACTGACAACTTGCAGCGAGCCCCCGTGACCTGTAACGAGGGCAACGAGCTCTCCAATGCCTGAGTCCATGGTGAGCCTCAGCCAGCCTATATAAGGCCCCTCCCGAGCTGTCCTCTCCTCACCAATTGCCCTCGGCACCACCAAATCATCCCCCTGTACCTCCAGTTCCTCTCCAGAGACACTCGAGCTCGAGCTCCTCCGCTTCAGCTCGCCGGAGTTTCCAAGGTACAAGCCTTCCCCGCTCCACCTCTGCCCCGATCTGAAGCCACCTCCTCCCACTGACCATTTCCCCTCTCTCCCCCGCCTCGTTTGTAGCCGAAGTCAACCGGAACGACCACTGCTTGATGCTCCTCTGCCTTGCTTCCTCGTCGCCAGCGAACCAGGCAACTCTGGCGACATCCACCACCACCACCCGAACATCGACTCCACGCTGAGTCCAACCATGCCATCAGCTCAACCCGCCGTGCCCTCCGTCGCCGTCGGTGAGCACGCCAGCCCTCTGGTCGCGAGGTCAGAGATGACAGGCGCGCCCCGCCTGTCATCCTAACCTCTCTCTCACGCCCACTCTCTCCCACTGGCAGCTGGGCCCCGCCCGTCAGGTTTAAAATCCTGGCGCACACGCGCTGGCTCGCCTGGGCCTCTTTTCCCTCTGGGTCTGCTGCACTAAGGCCGTTCTGGCCCAGTTGCATAGTGTCCCTTTTCTTTTTCTTTTTTACTGTCAATCTTTAAAATATTCCACAGGATAAAATAATTATCCAAATGCAATAATTCCAACTCCTAAAATCTTATAGTAATCCCACCTATTTATTGATGTAACTTTCATACACATCCATTATACTTTTCTGTATTGTTCAAATTTAAATTCAAATCTAAACAATAAAATATCTGTTTGAAAATCCACTACTATGTCCCCCTAAATCCAAATCCAAAACTAAGAATTTTCCCCTTCTTAGTTTTCTCCCTAGTATTTAACAAAAATAAGTTGACATTTTTCTGAGCACTTTGATTTTTCTATTTTTCTATTGCCTTATTTTTCTCGTTGGTATTTTGCGACGATAGATTGCATTGTCAGCAACAGCGATTGGATCATAAGACTTTCAAGACCCCAAAGACTTTGCTGAGCCAGGCAAGCAGCCCTTTGACCATGACACCCCTTTTTGTTCATCGGTACCGTTTTCCGATTGCATGATGATGAAATATGACGGTGGTAAACTTGTTGTGAAGCACCACATGATGCATACCCCTACTCATGACTTTACCTTGTTCATGATTGCAATATCAAGAGACTAGTTGATGCACAATGATGCATGTGTAGCATGAACTCTTCGTGGTTACATTCTTTCGAAAACCCCATTGGGTGCCCCTAATGCCCTTGGGAGATGTTGAACTAAAGTCAGCTCTTGAGGAAGAAGTGGTGTATCGAAGAGAGCTTTTGGTGTGTGTAAAATGATGGATTAGATTTATGTGTAATTACCGTCCCAACCAAACATGTGCAACCACTCTACCCCTTTATGGGACGGGGCATTATTGATTACTTAGACTGATACTAGCATGGTGCCCGCATTACTAGTGACGGGGGTGACTTGAGGTAACTCTCAGGACGGGGTCATTCTTGGATAGGCGGCCATGACTATTTTCACAGGGCACCGGACACACCGTTGGTCCCGTCGTGTATGCGTGATAATGTGAAAAGGCAGAGTCCCACGATCTTTTGCTTATACACGAGGGCCGTGTATCAATGAGTGGACCCTATGTTAGTGTCGTCTAGGGAAAGGTAATTATCGGGGGCTTCCCCCGAGTACTTGAGGTACTACGGGATCGTGGATCACACGAAAGCTTCTTGAATCTTGTGGATAAAGTGTGCAACCTCTGCAGAGTGTCAAACTATTTGAATAACCGTGTCCACGGTCATGGACAGTTGGGAGGTGCTACTTAAACTATGTCCAGAAATTTTACGATCTCGGTGCTTGTGTGTGTGGAAGAGAACTATTTGTGTCAAGGTGGTGACTTGACATGTTGAATGAAATGCAATTAATTCAAACTCTATTTATGTTGATATATGTAACCTGTTCTCAAGGTTACCGATGTTCATTGATGCATATCTCACAAGTTCATAGGACATCTCAACTAGCTTGAAGCTACGTTGCTTACTTGTTGTACAATTTCATTGTTACTTTGAACCAAATCATGGGTTGCTTGCGAGTACATTCAAAGTACTCATTGGCTTGCCACTGATTATTTAATTGGCCAGACATGGAAGAGCAGGACTTCGAGGAAGAGTTTCTTTGTGACAAACATGCGAACTAGGACGTTTCCCAGTCAGAATGCCTGTAGGGTTAAGGCAGATGGCATGGGTACTACTTATCGACAAAGATTTCCGCTGCTTATTTTCCTTTTGATGTACAACCCTTAAGGCTTTAACAATGTAAGACTTGACCATAATGGTCATAATTTGTGTAAGATGGTATGTACGGATGTAAGACTCTTGTTATTCAGCTTCTATGTGTTCAGTGAGCATTGATCTCTGGGATCACTGTACACGTGCATTCGGTGATCTCGACTTATGGGTCGGGGTCCCCACAGAGTTGGTATTAGGGCCATCCTTACTGTAGGAAGCCTTAGTTAGCATGGTCGTTATCTAGGATAAAACAAATTTCCAAAACCATCTATACCTCGCCTCTTTTCTGAGATTTCCCAAAACTAAGGGATATCTTCAGTATTGACCCCTCCAATTCAACTTTTGTAGATGGCCATCACCCCCTTAAGACTCCTTACGACAGGATTTCCATCACTCCTAAGAGATTGCCTCCAACAATGCCACTATCCCTTGCTACCCATGTACACCCTGCATGAACTGGAAAATGATGTGTTCGAGAAGGAGTTCTACGCCAAGGTTTTTGTGCCTGCCAAGACCTCACCTCAGGGGTGGTTCTTCGTTAGATCACCCATGCCAACAACAGACCTAGCCATTCAGCAAGTGGCATACGAAGCACTCCTCCGCTCTTCGAGACCTCCTTCCAGAAATGAAATAAGAACATGCCACCCGCTACCTACCTAGCAAGAGCGGATTTGGAGCTCCGACTCAAGTAATGATTTCCCTGGAAGACGAGGATCCAACCCTCAAGTAGCAGATCAGTTTCGTCAACGCAGGACACTACCTTCTACGTCACCTTACCGAAGCATTTCTCAAGGCTCACCAAGATCTCCCTTCACTTCTGCACCTCCACTGCCTCGAGAAGAAGAAGGTGGTCGAGCAAGAACAGCAAATCACTACCCTACAAGCCCACATTTCTAATCAGGAGCAGAAAACCAAGGAACTTCAGAAAGCTCGCAACCAAACCCCACGCAGGAGGCATAGGAATGGATTTCCATATCCACCTCGTAGAGGATCATCGTCAGGCCCCCGACGACAATACCCAAGACTGGATAGCAATCCTTTTGCTTCCGTCACATGTCACGGGTGTTGTGAACTTGGGGATATTAATAGGATGTGTCCCAACAAGTAGCCGACTATCGCATGTCCCTTGGCACCCAGGAGAACCTAGAAGCCTAAGACCGAATGCCTTTCTCTCAAAGTGATGAAGCAAGCACGACTACCGAATCCGAGGACCCCTAGGGTAGGATGAGTCGTGTACCCCCTATGCGCACTCGAGTCCATATGATGGTTCAGCTGAAACCATGTTGAGTGTCGCTTGTTCTTATTTGTTTGTGTTTCAATATAAGTCGCACTTTTGCCTTAGGCAGCATGTATGCGACTATATCACCTATATTATCTTAATGAAATTGTGTGTGGCCTTCTGGTACCCATTTGTTTGCACCTGCACTATAGAACCCCTTTAGGCATCCCCCATCTATGCTACTTCCCCTCTCGCCTCTCTCATCAACCGAAGACCAACAAGACAAGATGCACCAAGGATCCCACCTCGGCGACCGACTAGCACTGAAGACTTTTGCTGCAGCCTCCTCAACCAAGTATAACCCAGTAGAGTTATGTTTACTCCTCAAGATTAGAAGCCCATCCCTAGACCCTTCGAGACTTCACAATTTACCCCAGCTCGAATCCTTAACCATGAGGTTAACATGCGAAATTGCAAGAGAACTAGTTAAACCTTCGTAGCCTTGCATAACACTGGGTTCATTATGGAACTAGTGGACATAATGAACAAGCACGTTGTCATCCTAACATAACACAAGAACTAGTCATGCCATAGGGAAGGCAATTTGAGGATATAGAAAATGACTTGATGGAGCTATACTGGTAACCTTGAGGAATTATGTGAAACTCTTTGGTGGATTATGAGGTTTTCATGTTGGTAAATGACTTGGTGGGATCATGTTAATGGAGTAGCATAACTTTCATTACCCCTAAGTAACTTGGATTTCGTAGAAAAATTATGGTCGCAAGATGAAAATCTTGGAGGTGTAGGGATTTGACTTAGCTAGGGGATATTGATAGAAGATAGTTGACATTATGATAATGATTTGGGGGAACATGTGGGAGTTCCCATTGGACATGAGTTTGGATTAAAATAGGTGATCCTAGTGGAGTATAGATGCTAAGTAAGTCTGCATGGTTCGGAGTAAATTGGATTTAGACTGATGACCTCAATCATAATACCATGTTTCTCGGTGGATGATAAACTAGGTGAATGGATTAATTGTCAGAGTCGATTTAGGGATCTATATAAGCCTGCCCTTGGAGTTTACTTGACCATGATAAGGGGAATTGGTGGACTGACTATAGTATGGACAACCCTTTCAAGTACTTGGGGATCATAGGACATTAGAAGATCGGGTGGAACACCATTGACATTGGATTTGTAGAATTAATGGATTACGTAGCGATTGATGGAAGTTAATGACATGTTGGAGTTGATTCATAGGAAGGAAACAAGATCTTGGAGTGGCATACGGCGTGTTTCCTTAGGATAGAGATGCACTATCTTTGACCTTGGAAGAATAGGTTAAGCAGTTGGGTTGTCATTTTCAAGTTTGGAGATAGTAGACATGTATGATTTTGTTAAGACCTCCTCTCGGGAGCCATGATGATATAGATAGCATGAGTAATGATTGGAGTTGACCTATACGGGATGTTTCTTTCGGGAATATGATGTGATTTGTTTGGGAGACTAGATAAAACAATTGGCATCTCAGAAACTGTGCTCAAGGATAAGATGACATATGTTTACTCGCACACTAAAATCCTTGAAACCCTTAAGCCCTACCAAGCCATGACATGGTCAGATCATGACCACAGGATTTGGCTCTAGATCGAGAAGACCTTGGCCAACACTGAACCATGACCACCATCAGTGCCCCATCCCACCTTATGTACCCCATGAACAAGTCTCCATGGAGTACTTGGACAGGTTGGATGTCATCTATATTTGGTGACCTACTTGACTACCCGAAGATGGAAGAAGGACCGTTCAGCCGGTTAGGGAACATCTGAAGACCGCCATGTGAAGGAGGAAGAACTATACCAACCACCACCCTCAAGAAGTGAAATTCCTCGTCGAAGACAGTACATATCTGCAAACTACTCCTCTCACAGGAACCAAGCATTTCCAAAAGGAAGCTCACACCAAGATTTACCGGCCCCTCCTAGATCATTCTAAGACGAAGAGCAGACAATTACCAGCGGGAGTCACCACCTGAGTTACCCATTGTGTGCAATGTTTTCCACATGACACAATGCCAGAAGTGGTTCCGACTTCCTAACTAGCCCAATCACTAACAAGGACATCGATCATCGAGCCATCGACCCCCAGCCCAATCTGACCTACCACGAGCTACCCTCTAGCAACCTGGATCAAGCTGAACGCTATAGATGGAGCTACACCATCAAGTTCTTCAAGGTTCAATGGAGCACCACTCGGGAACAGAAGCAGTATGAGGACGTGAAGACTACCCCAAACCTATGTTTCTGTATTCCCTTCCGCTCCTAGTTTGGGAATCTCGAGGACGAGATTCTTATAAGGGGGGAAGGTCTATCACACCCTGATTTTCATGCCACAACACTTAAGCTATCAGATCATAATAAAGCGTGGTTTGACAAAAACATTTGCATTATTTGGCCTTTTGAGCTGGTTTTCTCTCCATGATTTTCAAGTGCTCTTTAATGTCAACACAACTCCACCTTCTATACTTCATTTCCATGCTCCAAACTTTTGCCCCAATGATCATGCCATGTGTATAGTACAATATAGAATTTTCTTATAAAACTAATTTGGCCAAAAAGCATTTTCTAAATTTAGTTTTCCAAAAACCCCTAAATTGAGGTTTGCACTACAAGTACTTGATTTGGGGTATGAAAAATCTTTCAAAGAGCATGTTTTACTCCTATTAGGTATAGGACTCCCAAAAACCACAAAAATATAATTTTAAAACTTGTTCTGCTATTTCAATTAAAGCTTTTTCTTTAGGCCAAAAATGGTCTTTAATAGGTAAAATTATTTTTAATTATTTAAAAATATTTGTGAAAATTTAGGGAAACTCACTGGACAAATATTTTCCATATATAAGAGTTTCAACACATGGTTATGTTCAAAATATTGGTAAAACCCCTCAAAAATCCTTTCTGGATATTTCAAGCTTTTGAAATATTTACAAAAGAAATATTCTCTAAAAATTCTAAGAAAAGTCTAGCATGTCACAAATGCCCTATTTGGTTATCTTGCCAAGTCTCATGTCTGGGAGAACAAGATAACATCATCAAATCCCCTCCAAACCATTTCTGTCCATTTTGAAGTTTGAGCAACTTTACATTGCCAAATATGCCCAAATGTTCTCAAACTTGGTGCACATGCTCCAATGGTATAATTATGCATGTAGACCAAATGGCACAAGTTGGATAAAATGATATCTTGATCAAAGTGCCTCAAAACCCTCCCTGTCCAGAATCGAATAACTTTACATTGTCAACTTTAATCTTTTGCTCTCAACCTTTGTGGGCATGCTCTAAACCCTAAATGATGACACTACACCAAGTGGTGAATCAAGGAGAATATTTTCTCATGACTATATCCTGGAAGACTCATTTCTGTTTATTTTTAGGGTTTACAAAAGTTGCATTGGCAACTTTGCCCAAATAAACTCAATCTTGGTGGAACCTCTTATTTTCTCATGCCATTTGACCCTGTCAAGCCTCATGACAAGAGGAGTTTACCTTCTTGCCCAAACCAGCAACAAACACCTTCTGCCATTTTTCTAAAAACACCACTTTGACCACTTCCACTAATCTCCATGAGTTCTACTTTTTACGACACCTCCTCCTGGACCGCTTCTACCCCCAGTAACATTGGCTGCATCTCAGATAAATAATTGAGGAGTGAAACCACCTCTATTACCTCTCTGGACAGCCCTTGAACCCCTCTTCCTCACCTCCCTCCTCACTCCAGTGGCCACCCATGGCATCCAAGGATTCCCCTACATCCTTTACTCCTCCCTTGAGCTACCAGACATGCTTAGCCGTGCCCACTTTGCCAAAAAATGGCATGCCGGCTATTTGCATGCTCTGGAGCGCGCTACAATGCGCTCCCGCACTGTAGCCACCCCCTGCCAACCACCTCCGGCCACCTCGGGCCTCCCCAGCATGCCCGACGATGCGCATCGGCATCCACAGGATGGCAATTGGTCGGGCCCCTCCTCATTCTCCCTCCTCCTGCCCCTGCTCGCATGCGCGACGGCCGCCCGAGCGCACCAGTGAACGCACTCACATGCGTGGAGCCCCTGGGCCCCCTCCCCTTCTCTCTCTCTTCACACCCCTCGCCCTAGACCAACCCCACGAGCACCCACACACCTCGCAGCGAGCCCCCGTGCCCTGCAGCGATGGCAACGAGCTCGCCGGCGCACGAGTCCACAGTGAGCCTCAACCAGCCTATATAAGCTCCCCCCCCCCCGAGCTCTCCTCTCCTCACCAATCGCCCTCTGCACCACCAAATCATCCCCTGCACCTCCAGTTCCTCTCCAGAGGCACCCGAGCTCGAGCTCCGCTGCTTCGTCTCACTAGAGTTTGCGAGGTACAGGCCTTCCCGCTCCTCCTCTGCCCCAATTTGAAGCCGCCTCCTCCCACTGACCATTTCCCCTCTCTCCCACGCCTCGTTTGCAGCTGGAGTCAACCGGAACGACCACCGCCGGACGCTCCTCCGCCGTGCTTCCTCGTCGCCGGCAAACCAGGCAACTCCGGCGACGTCCACAACCACCACCCGAACAGCGACTCCACCCTGAGTCCAACCATGCTGTCAGCTCGACCCGCCATGCCTTGTGTCCCCGCCGGTGAGCACGTCGGCCCTTCGCAAGGTCAGAGAAGACAGGCGGGCCCCGCATGTCATCCTCACCTCTCTCTCGCCCCCTCTCTCTCCCACTTACAGCTGGGCCCCGCCTGTCAGGTTTAAAAACCTAGCGCGCGCTAGCTCGCCTAGGCCTCTATTCCCTCTGGGCCTGCTGCACTAAGTCCGTTCTGGCCCAGTTGCACGGTGTCCCTTTTCTTTTTCTTTTTTGTCAATCTTTGAAATATTCCACAGGATAAAATAATTATCCAAATGCAATAATTCCAACTCCTAAAATCTTACAATAATCCCACCTATTTATTGATGTAACTTTCATACACATCCATTACACTTTTCTGTACTGTTCAAATTTAAATTCAAATTTGAATAATAAAATCTCTATTTGAAAATCCACTATTGTGTCCCCCTAAATCCAAATCCAAAACTAAGAATTTTTACCCATCTTAGTTTTCTCCATAGTATTTAACAAAAATAAGTTGACATTTTTATGAGCACTTTGATTTTTCTATTTTTCTATTGCCTTATTTTCTCTTTGGTATTTTGCGACGATAGATTGCGTTATTGGCAAAAGAGATTGGATCCGAAGACTTTCAAGACCAGGAAGACTTTGCTCAGCCAGGCAAGCAGCCCCTTGACCAGGAAACCCCTCTTGTTCATCGGTACCCTTTTCCAATTGCATTATGATGAAATATGACGGTGGTAAACTTGTTGTGAACCACCACATGATGCATACCCCTACTCATGACTTTACCTTGTTCATGATTGCAATGTCAAGAGACTAGTTGATGCATAATGATGCATGTGTACCCTAAACTCTTCGTGGTTACATTCTTTCAAAAAAAACATCGGGTGCCCCTAATTCCCTTGGGAGATGTTGAACTAAGGTCACCACTTGAGGAAGAAGTGGTGTACCGAAGAGACCTTTTGGTGTGTGTGAAATGATGGATTAGATTTATGTGTGATTACCGTCCCAACCAAACATGTGCAACCACTCTACCCATTTATGGGACGGGGCATTATTATTACTTAGACTGATACTAGCATGGTGCCCACGTTACTAGTGACGGGGGTGACTTGAGGTCACTCTCGGGACGGGGTCGTGCTTGGATAGGCAGCCATGACTGTTTTCATAGGGCACCGACCACATCGTTGGTCCCTTCGTGTATGCGTGATAATGTGAAAAGGGCAGAGTCCCACGATCTTTGGCTCATACACGAGGGTTGTGTATCAACGAGTGGACCCTATGTTAGTGTCGTCTGGGAAAGGTAATGGTTGGGTGCTTCCCCCGAGTACTTTAGGTACTGCGGGATCGTGGATGACACGAAAGCTTCCCGAATCTTGTAGGCAAAATGCGCAACCTCTGCAGAGTGTCAAACTATTCGAATAGATGTGTCCACGGTCATGGACAGTTGGGAGGTGCTACTTAAACTAAGTCCAGAAATTTTACAATCTCGGTGCATGTGTGTGTGGAAGAGAACTATTTTTCTCAAGGTGGTGACTTGACATGTTGAATGGAATGGCATTAATCCAAACTCTATTTATGTTGATATGTAACCTGTTCTCAAGGTTACCCATGTTCATTGATGCATATCTCACAAGTTGATTCGATATCTCAAGTAGCTTGAAGCTAGGTTTCTTACTTGTTGTACAATTGCATTGTTACTTTGAACCAAATCATGGGTTGCTTGCGAGTACATTCAAAGTACTCATTGGCTTGTCACTGGTTATTTAATTTTCCAAGCATGGAAGAGTAGGACTTCGAGGGAGAGTTTCTTGGTGACGAACATGCAAACTAGGACGTTTCCCAGTCAGAATGCATGTAGGGTTAAGGCAGATGGTATGGGTTCTACTTATCAACAAAGATTTTCGCTGCTTATGTTCCTTTTTATGTACAGCCCTTAAGGATTTATCAATGTAAGACTTGACCATAATGGTCATAATTTGTGAAAGACGGTATGTACGGATGTAAGACTCTTGTTATTCAACTTTTGTGTGTTCAGTGAGCATTGATCTCTGGGATCACTGTACACGTGCATTCGGTGATCTTGACTTATGGGTCGGGGTCTCCACACATACAGTTCCGACTAGGATTGGATTTATATGCCAAAATGCATGGTAAATGACAAAAAATGTCTTAGATATAGCTCACAAGACCTGAAATGCGCCAGCAAATCAAACCTGTTGTATAATGGTGATTACTTACTGTGGTAAAAAAATTAGAGGCAAAACGACGAACTCACGTTATCATTTGAAAATTAGCATGTCTTCATTTCAAACGAAATTATGCTGTTTGTGCACATGAGGACTTAGAGGCAACTGCTTGCATAGGCCTTTCCATGCGGCGACCGGGGATATTTTTTCACCCTTTTCACCTAGGATGCCAACACCCCCCGCCCATCGCCCGCCTACTTTTCACTCAATTAGTCCACCCAATCTCCATCGCCAGCTGCCCCCTCCCCTAGATCCACAGCAGAACCCTCTCCGGTGCCGAGTGCTAAACCCGGTCGTGTGCCCACTCTTTGGCATAAACCCTACCTCCACTATCGTTCCCAACATGCTGCTGCCCGCACCCCACCATCTTCGTTTGCTCGCTAGCCACCCTCGAGCATATCGATCCTGTAACCCTTACATTAAGAAACTTGTTAGTTACTACTCTCCATCGCGGTGAGGCATATTTCCTTGCAATCCCTCTTCCTATTTTGTTTCGTATGTTCCCAAATTGGCTATAAAATAACAGAGAGCATCTACATGTTCATTATCTACCTTCCTAACTACTTCATATAAGTTGTATTTGTTCCAATAAGTTACTATCGATTTACAGACCGTGGGCGCCCGAGTCACACAAATTTAACAAATAAGCCGTACATTTTCTAAATTATTGCATGACATGTTTAGACAGCTTGATACCAAGTTGTTAGCTTTATGCTTATCCTCCTTTCCTCAGTTTAGTGTGTATTCTCTGTAGATGTTGAGTAGCAGCAACAACACTCATTCTTCAGGCGATGTATCTTCATCTGATTCCAACAACCCTAGGTCTTCAGCAGATGATGAGGGATCAAGTAATACGGAACAGGATAGAGCTGCATCACTTACCCTTCCTGTCAGGATACAGAGTAACGCTCCAAATAAGTACACACACAAGCCTAAAGGTGTATATGAAGTAACTGAGTTACTTTTAAAGTCTTGGGCTCCAACTAAACCAGATAAAGCACGCACGAGGTTCAGGAATGTGTGTGGATTTGTTGGCAGGGCAGGGCTCAACATTAATCCCCTGTATTTTTGGAAGGCTGACACAAAAACACAGCAAAGGATAGTCCAGGAGATCATGGATCGCTTCAACGTTCCAGAGCAGTGGAGAATGCAGGTGGAACACGTTGCACTGAAGAAGGCTAGGGATGCATGGAGAAACTTGAAGCATGTGTTGTACAAGAAGTACTTGAATGAAGGCAAGGACCCAATCCCCACATACCCCCAAATTACAAACAGACTGGGCAGAATTCAAAAGGGTCGGGGAAACTATAGAGTTTGGTACGAAGAGTGCCAAGCAATCGGAACTTCACAAGAGGAACACACACCCCACCGTATCATTGTGGCGGGATACTAGGGCATCAAACGGATATGGGACCAGGAGGACAACGAAGTCATAGCTGTGTGTGAGAAACTGACCTTTAGAGAAATCACGGGCAAACGAGCTAGAGACTACTTGCAGGCACGTGCAAGGAGGCGTGATGATGGAACTTATTACTTTGAAAACTCAGATGACGAAAAACTATATCACGTGATGTTAAAGGCTACCAAGATCCCTAGAAGGTTCTAAAGGAACTTAGGGCCATGTGACATTCTGTTTGATGCTCTGGAAACAAGAGAGCCCCCTGGCAATGCAAGGGGCATAGGTGTTAATGTTCCACACAAGAGGGCTTTCACACTCAGCAAAGAAGAGAGGATCAGCATGAAAAAAGCGAGTAGTGAAATGAAACAGAATGAGTTGTATTGAAGGTTGATGAAGGACACGTATCCAACTGTTTGAAAGGAAATTTACGAGTCAATGATGCCGCAGAAGACTCTAACACTGATAGATAGCCAGCAAATGGGATGGGAGGCGGGCATGGAGGATGCTGGTTATTGCGCGGCAACACCGCACAAGAGTAGCTGTGCATCAGCTGACTAGAGCGACACTAAGACTGCAGCTGCTCATGATGATGCTATATCTATTCTATCTGGAATAAAAGGCAGACTGAAGGGCATGCTTACACATTGAAGGTACATTAAAATGTGCAATAGCCTGTGTTTGCCCACCCTTCTTGGAAGAGGGCCTCTCGTTGGACAATGTGCCATTGAATCGGGCTGTGTGAACTACTATGTGATTGGAGTAAAGCCTGGATTCAGTGAATTTGCCCTGAAGAATGTCCTAGGAGACTTTGATGAGCATAGGAACTTGGGAATAACACTGTTACATCACATCCAGTGGCCATGAAAGGAAATAGACTTCATGGATGAGATCCCTGAAGCCCCGCCAAGAGCAACCAATGTAGCCCCTCAACCCGTGACGCTCTCCTTGCCACAACAGTTGTCGCGTGCTTCCCCCAAGGAACCTAATACTCGTAAACCGACGGCTGATGCATCAACATGTGATCAGCCTGCCCAACTTTTTGTCGTACAAGCCATGTCATCGTCTACCCCAGAGCAGCCAGTGGTAAAGCCTACAACTGCTCAAGACGCAACACCGATTTAGATGCCGGTCGTTGAAGCAGCGGGGACAGACCCAGCTGCAGCACATGCTCAGCAGACCAACCTCATGGAACGGACTGCTAAATAGTCTAATGCTTCGGAACCGCCTACTAAGCAATATGTAGGTCCAGAACCGACTGTTCATTAGTCTATCGGTACGCAGCCACGCGATCAACATAACAATGCGTCAGCACTGCCTACTCAGCAAACCAACATGTTGGCACGGCTTCCTCAGCACACCGACAAGTTGGCACCACCTGCATAGAAACCCGACATAGCTTCAACGCATGGTTAGCAGTCTGATGCCTCTGCTCATACAACCCAACAGTCTGTTATAGCAGCACTGCCAGCTCAGCAGTCTGGCATAGCTAAACCATCTACTAAGCACTCCGTCGAAGCTTTACCGTTTGCTCAGCAGTCTAACTTTGTACCAACCAGACCTTGGACCAGAAGTGCTGCAAGTACCAAGAAGGAAGCGGGCAAAAGGCTGCACCTATGAGGAAGCGCGCCCCGAGAGGGAAGAGGAAATAGAATGATTGCCTCTTACTTAAAGCACTAATCGCCCAGAACCAAATTAACAGCAAGTTCTTCCAATCAGAGAGTAATATTATTTCTGACGGCATGGATGATGAAGAAATATCTCTGTTGCTCCCTAAACATAAAGCAGACATACTTGAAGCAAGCAATTACGTCCATGGCCAGCCATTTCTTGTTGGCGAATACTTGAATGAGTGCAGCTCCAGTTGTCACGAGTTACATAAATATTGCATGGATCAAATGCTAGTAGGTCATCATGTTCTACTAGTCTGCTACAACACAGATCATTTCTGGCACGATGCTAGTTCCATCAGTGTGAGTTTCGAGGACTTACATATCTTCTTTAACTTCAACGAGCTTGATGCCACTCTTGTTAGATGCTTGACTCTGTAAGTACTTAACAAACACTGATCAACTACTCCATACAAGGTTGTAAATGATAAACAACTAACTGCATTTTATTCCTCTCAGGGGATTGAACGCGTAGCAAAGAAAAAGGGAGAGTGTGTATTTCATAGACCCCGCATTAGCAAATGGCACAACATTACATGGTAAGGATTAACAAGAGTGGACCATTAACACGGTCGCCCGTATCTTTGAACACACGTCCCAAGAAGAATCATTTCTCTAGCCATATCATGAACGGTAAGTCAAATAAACAACCACGCGTAAACTGATTGCCTTTATGATTTCGACATAATTCGTATGTTCATGGCTTTCTTAATATGAGGCAATCACTGGATATTAGTATTCATTGTTCCAAACAAGAACACAGTTTACTACATGGATTCTCTCAGAGAGTCAGCAAACGCTTAGGATCTGATGCATCTTCTGCAATTCATGGATAGGTATTGAATCCTATGATGTGAAATTTAATTTGCATTCATATTTAGTTAAATATTTGATGTTGTCAAAATTCATCTTCATTTGCAGTGTGCTCGCATTGTAGAAAACTAAACTGGGGAACTTGTTCAAGAGGGAACTACCTCTGCAGCACGAGATCATTTCTCTGGTAACACACCGAAATATTTTATTTTCAGAAAATGTATCCAATAGTCTGCAAATACCTTTTCTTACGCTAGTTAAATGTTCAAGCTTCTAAATAAACCTCTTTCTATTTATGTCCAAAGAAGAAAAAAATACATCTAACACCGGTTTGGTGTTCCTAGCAGGACAAAAACATGACTAATTTTGTACAAAAAATTTCACTGTCCTCAGCAACAAGCAGGGACCAACCTTTGTGGATACTATGTTTGCAGACACATGATCTCCATCTGCAAATCTGCTGATAGTTGTGAAGATGCTCGCGAATTAGTACGAGTAAGTTTATCTTAATTAATATCTTCTACTCCACTCATATGGAACATTCTGATCTTAAAAATATTGCAGCTCATCTTAGAACCGAGGACCCCTGAACCGCTTCCCGCTGGTGAATTGGTGGTGGTTCAGAGATTTATCAGCGACTTCTTCCTGAATCACTACATCAATCCCACTAGTGATAATGAAGATTTCAGCATGCTTTCTCCTAAAACATTGAGTAATATGTTGACCTTGATATGCTGCCAGCTCAGGCAATGAATTTGAACTATTTATTATTATTATACCACAGAGGTAGAACACTCAATTGATCTCACCCCAGTATGTATGAACAGAAGATATGCAATCAGGTTTGCTAATAGCACACGGTTCGTTCATGAAAGATGTGTGCCGACCAAACCGCGCGCGCGATCTGAGTCGTGCGTTCTGATTGGCCAGAACCCAAACTCCACGGATCGTACGTCTACACTGTTAGATACTCCCAGATCGAACAAGAACCCTCATCCCTTTCGACAGCAAATGCAGTTCTAGTTGTAATTTTATTAATATGCACAAAATACATTTTAAATTCAAAAAATGTCTTAAATATAGCAAACAATACCTGATATGTGCCATCAAATCAAACCCGTGGTATAATGGTGATTGCGTACCGTGAAATTTTTTATGAGGCCAAACGATGAGTCATCGGGCCACTGGAGTATGAATTGACATGTCTCCTTTTGGAAACCATGGTCCTTCTTGTGAGATGCTCCAATTTGGAAGGAGCGATCATCAAAACTTGTCCCAAACTTTACCAAAAAATTCCCACCGGGTCATCAGAGCACGCCACGGGCAGACACCGATTTTGATGATATCCGGACTCCATATGAATTTCTTCTAATTAAAATACCAACTAGGCCTATGACGGTGGCTGCACCTTGCGACCGAAATGTTTCACACTTCTCCCTGCTTCTTAGACAATGGATGATAATACGCAAAACGACACACAAATGTTTTGTACACCTTCTTTGCTAACTAACACCCAAATGTAGGGGTAGTACGGTTTTGACTTTATATGCACTAAATGCAAGGTAAAGGCAAAAAATGACTTAAATATAGAAGACAAGACATGAAATGGCCAGAAAATTAAACCTAGGGTATATTCGTGATTTTTTATCGTGGAAAAAATTTCGAGGTGGAACGATGTAGTCACCGATGATTTGGTGTCCGAAGTGCCGCGTCTCCTTTTGGAAACTATTATCCTTCTTGTGAGATGCTCCGATTTGGAAGGTGCGAGCACCAAAACTTGTGCCAAACTTTACAAAAAAAATCCATGGGATAGTGAGAGCACGCCATGGTGACACAATGATTTTCATTATTTCCAGACTCTATATGCATTTACTATAATTAAAATACCAACAAGGCCTACCCTCTGGCTGCACCCTGCGGCCGAATTGTTTGAAGTTTTTTCCTGTTTCTCAGACAATGAATGAAAACTCGCAAAGCGACACGCAAATGATTTGTACACCTTCTTTCCTAAGTAACACCCACATGTAGTTGTAGTAGGGTTTTGACTTTATATGCACTAAATGCAAGGTAAGTGCAAAAAAATGACTTAAGTTTAGCAGACGAGACCTGAAATGGGCCAGAAAATCAAACCAAGGGTATATCTGTGATTGTTTACAGTGAATTTTTTCTCGAGGCAGAATGATGTAATCACCCACGATTTGGGGTCTGGAGTGCCGCGTCTCCTTTTGGAAACTATGATCCTTCTTGTGAGTTTCTCTGGTTTGGAAGATGCGAGCACCAAAACTTGTGCCAAACTTTACCAAAAAATTTGCATGGGATCATGAGAGCACGCCACGGTGACACAATGATTTTCATTATTTCCGGACTCTTTATGCATTTCCTTTAATTAAAATACCAACAATGCCTACGCCTCTGGCCGCACTCTGCGGCCGAACTGTTTGAAGTTCTTTCCTGTTTCTCGGGCAATGAATGAAAACTCGCAAATCGACACACAAATGATCTTGGTAACACCCACGTGTAGTTGCGACTATATATATAGGGTGGGTCTATTATGATAACACCCCTTAAGACCTTATTCTGCTAACAAAACACTCTTATTCTGATAACACCTCCCACCTGCACAGAGCCCACCCCGAATCAACCAACCGAACCGCCTCACCCCTCCGAAAAATCCATCCCCTCGTTCCCACCACCCGCTGCCTCCACCACTCCACCCACGACCAAACTACCTCCTGCACCCCCCAGGCCCCTCGGGCGGCCCTGCCCACACCTTCCCCGACCCACCCCACTTCCCCTCTCTCCCAGCTCCAGCGGACATGCGGGAGGTCGGCCCCCACCCGCTCCGGTCACACCTCACCCGACCCGTCCCACTTCCCTCTCTCCCAACTTGATCCACATCGGGATCGAGGGCGTCAGTAACGGCCGGCCGAGCTACTTCTCCCTCGCCGGCGAGCTCACTTCTCCTGTGATGTTCCTGTGCGGCCGCATCCATATGAGGTCGAGGTGCTCGAGGAAACTGGTCGTCAACCCCTGCTCCCAGCACCTCCGTTAAGAGCGGCCGCGCGACCCACCACCTCTCATCCTCCGCGGATCCGATTGCCACTACGACATCTTCTCCTCCCTCTCTGATGCGCGCAGGGAGGGGGTGAGGGCTCCGCGAGCCCCGGTCCAGATCCACTGTGGTGGCCGATGCCACCCCTAAATCTCCATGGCACATCCAGGATCCCGTCCCAGCGTCCCCCTGATGCCGTCCCCTACCCACCATTGACGGATGAGCTGCGAGCACTGCAGTTCGGTGGTCGTGGCATGAAGTTCAGCCCGGTGGTCTCCCTCTTGTCGATGCACTACGACGACCTGCGGTGCACGTCGACCTCCTCTATGGATTCTCATCTTCCTCCCTCTAGCCCTCTGCAGTACGAACGGCGACACCTTGAAGTTCGCGGGGACCCATGTGAGAAGCCCTCCCTGCCAAACTCCACTTCCTCATATTCCACCAAGGTCCCAGCCACCCACGACATGCAGTAAAAATGGCGACGCGAGCAAATCCGTCCAGGTTTGTTGCTGTTTACAAGCATTTTCTACTGTTCTGGACGAAAATTGAGCAGTCATTTGGATGCAGTATAGTTCCGAAGCTTGCGTTGAACGATTGAGTGGATGCCCCTGGCCTCCTTCTTTCCACTACGGGAGTGCGGTTCTCTTGTTCTTCAATTGTTCCTTGCCGTTCTCTTGTTATTCCGTAAAATGTATCTGCTTTCAAAAAAAATGTTTTGCTCGGTCATACCGTGGTGATGCTATGTACAGGAACCTGAACTCTGAAGGAGAAGTCACAAACACTCGAGTATACTGCGACTCAGGTGCAGCATGCAGTACGCTCGGGCTCCCAGTGTGGGTCAGTCGCAGGGGTGCTACAGTGCAGCAGGGCGCCACTGTTCACAACACAAATATATTGAGGCGGTTCTTTGTGAAAAAACGGACTTAGTTTTTCTGGCATGTTTCTGTGGGCTTTTCAGGCAAACTTATAATGATTTTTTAACAGAAGTTCATCCCGCGTTGTGTTACATTTCATTTTTCTTGACTGTGTGGCCCGCTTGCTTTGTCCACTAACATCCCCTCGACAAGTAATTCACTATGTTATTATGTACGTAATTTACCGCAATAGTTAATTCATGAAAACTGGGCACTCCCCCATTCCTACTCTCCGGGATGAGCAGCTCAAGGTCTCCCTGGAGCAGTCCACATAACAAGCGCGTGCGGCAATCATCGACTCGCCATGCAGTGCACTTCTCTACTGTGAGGCGATCATCGTCGGGATTATGACAAATTTTGTAGTTCGCTTCAATCCCATTTAGCTTGATGGCTCACAGTGCAGTTTAATCGACGCTCTCTTGCAGTGCGGAGCGCATCTGCTTGCAGTCCCGCTGGACGCGCGTACATTTTTTGGAGATCTTTTTTTAAGTGCAATTGGTTTCTGTAAAAAGAATGATGTTGCATTACCCATGTATGGAGTTCAATTTGTTTTGTGCATTTCAAAAAATTAGTCGACTATATCAACACCTGCAGTGTGTTTGGTCCTCGTATGTGGTTCACTTTTGAGAGTGATGCCTTTCACTTGCGCCTAGCATGAAAAATGTGAAAAATTTAGCGAATCAACAGAAAAGTAAAGCGGTTCACTTCGATATATGATGTGGTTCACTTGCCCTAGTCTCTGCAGTCCATTCTCGTCCATAAAAAAAAGTTAAAAAAACAAAAACACGTATGAGAAAAAATAACGTCTGACAAAAGAAATTATGCAGCTCGCTTGCCCATCTGATGCAGTGCAGTTTTCATTCTGAAGCAATGCGGTTGGCCGTATGATGTTGTTCATCCCGTAAGTGCAAAAAAATTGTGACGAAAGCGAAAAAAAAGTAATGCGGTTCACTTCTTGATAGTGTTGTGGTTTATTTACACCCGATGTGAAGTGCACTCTACTTTCTCGTTCTTGGAAAAATTACGTTTGAATAAAATAAACCATGCAATTCTCTAACACGTCTGATGCAGTGCGGTTTTTCGTCCGATGCAGTGCGGTTTTCAGTCGGATGAAGTACCCACGTCGATTTGGGTGTCACGAAAAATAGAGTGTCCGCATTTCGGTAAATTTAAAACTGCTCTTAAACCGTAAGGAATTAGAGAGAGTGTTCTACATGAAAACGTTGCATCTCATCAATATCTTTCCAACGACATATCATTTGAATCATTGCGACAACCGATTTATAAAAATTTCGCGAAAAACGACCGCTGCCACTCGTCGTCCGCCGCACAGTTTTCAAAATTAACTTAAAACTATAAGGAATCTCGAAACCATTTCTACATATGAAAGTTGCGCCTTGTCCATAGCTTTCCAACAACGTATTACATGCCTCGTTTCGACCAACGGTTCAAAAACTAGAGCGAAAACAGTACCAAAAATTGCCAAAATTTAAAAAACGCAATTCCGCGATTTAGTAAATTTGAAACTACTCTTAAACCGTAATGAATTAGAGCAAATAATATATATGAAAAAGATGCGCCTCGACAATATATTTTCAACGGCATATCATTTGCTTTATTTCGATGAGCGGTTTAGAAAAAAGCACGAAAATACGCACACTGGCGCTCGTCATCCGCCGCACCATTTTTGAAACTGCTCTTAAATCGAGAGGGATCTCGAAAAGTGTCCAACATGGCGAAATTGCGCCTAATCAATACCTTTCCAACGGTATATTATACACCTCGCTCTACTAAACGGTTAAAAAAATTAAAGCGAAAATAGTACCGAGAAAACACTGCGTGCAGTTTTTTCCGACACGAAGTACACTCGTGTGACTACTGCAGCACACTTGGTTGAAACAATGACGTGCACTTGCGTTGAGCATGCATTGAGGAAGTGTTATCAGAATAGTTATTCTGCTAATATTAGCAGAATAGACCGGCTGCATATATATATAGGGCTGGACTATTCGGTTACCGGTAACAGAATAATATTCTGTTACCCTCGCGCCCTATATAGAGGAGATGATCCGTTTGTCCAAAGCCCACCGTATCTTGTATCTGGTCAACCCCGACCTTCTCCATCTCGAGCGCCCACCACCTCCACCTTCCCGCGCGCCGCCAGCCGCCACCTCCCTGCCCCGCGCCGCCGGACGCCGCCTCCCTCCCCCACGCTGCCAGACGCCGCCTCCCTCCCCGGCGCCGCGAGACGCCGCCTCCCTCCCCCGCCCCGCCGGACACCGGCGCCACCACGACCACCCTCCCCAACGCACCATCACCATGACCACCCTC